>NC_136982.1:24696295-24743795 GCF_032717465.1 Coenobita brevimanus
TTATTGAGTACGTAAAGTTTAGTATACAGTATGTATATTTTAATGCTGGATTACCTGACTCTCTGTGCATGGAAACTTGCTGAGTCATCCTGTTGGCAGGAATTTAGGGAGTGACAGCGCCATCCATTGGTTGATCATTGAAGTGGAGAGAAGGGACGTGATCGTCCCGGATTCCCACTCATACCACTGGTTGATCAGGAGAGTGGGCGGGAATTAGGGGGATGACATCATAAGTTTCGTTGTCCTCCATTGGCTAAGAGATTATTTGAAGGAGATTGTGCATATCAGTCTACTGCCGCAGACAATAACGAATTTACATTGTCCGTCCCCCACGCACAGTAGCCTGTTCCTAATGTCGCCGGAAGCTATCCCACCCATAGCACTTTTCTTCCAGGCACACTGCACTGGGTGGGTGGGTTAGTAGGTGGGTGGGAGGACAGGACACTTATTAATCAAATCCATCGCTGGAGGCGGGTTTATGTTACTAGTATAACTTACTCTTAATAACTAAAGACGATTTTTTTCAGCATATTGGAGACTTAACCCAGAGGGATGAAATATAGCTCTTACTAACTCATGTGTTACCCCTTGGCTGCCCCTAATCTAGTACTATCCCCTCTGAGGTGTAGAGGATTAGGGCGAGGCTCCTGTTGTCCGAGATATTCAGAGGTAAATGACTCAACCTACTCCCTTGGTGGCATCACTTGATCGATAACCCCCAGTCACTTCTTGGGGCTCGAACTCGTGCAGGGCCGTCACTCCCACTGCAGCTCTTTAACCACTAGACCACCAGGCGGCATCAGTGGCAGCAACAGGATTGAATTAAGTAACGTCCACGGGCTGAAGGAGTTAGTTTTCCATATTCCAGTGATCTCATTAACCTCCTCGCCCCCCAGTTCGTTGTTGCCTTATGTCTTTTATACTGGCACCAAGGATTTAATGAAGGGAACATCTGACCAAATTCTCTCCAAAAGCGTAAAAATATTGACTGATAGTAACAAGAATAATAAAAAATAAAAGATTACACACACACACACACACACACACACACACACACACACACACACACACACACACACACACACACACACACACACACACACACACACACACAAGCATCTAATACCAGTGCGGTGGTCACATTCCCGAATTCTCTTAATTGTTTGCCCTTCCCCTTCATTCCATTGCATTCTCTGGCATCCCCCTGCATGCCCTGGCATTCCCCTGCATGCCCTGGCATTCCCCTGCATTCTCTGGCATTCCCTGACATTCCTCGGCATTCCCTGAGATTCCCCTACTTTCTTTGGCATTCCCCTGCTTTCCCCAGGAATCCAATCCTTCAATAGCATATCCAGTCATATCCAAGCATTACTCAACATTCCTTATCATTCCGCATCATTTCCCTTCATTCTCCAAGACTCCTCGACATTCCCTATCATTTCCCAATTTTTCTAAGGATTTGCACACATTCCTTTGCATTCTCCAACATTGTGCAGCATTCCCTAGCCCTCCTCAACATTCCTCACTATTCCTTTGTCTTCTCAACCATTTCTCAGCATTTCCCAACATTACTTAATGTTTCCTTGTATTCTTTAGCATTCCCAGCATTCCAAATCAGTTCAGTGTAATTGTTGTGTACTAACAGTAGTGTGGGAAAGATATTTGTGACGATTTAAGCAGTTTATGGCAATCAGTTGTGACTGTGGTTGGCGCCGTTGTGTTGGTAGATGTAAACGACTGCAGTCTGGTACAGTATACTTGGTGTATTTAGTGTTAAGCATTCCCCTGTGCACAGTGTGTGAGTGAGTGAGTACTGTTCCCTTAGTTATTTTTTTTTTACAAGTGAAAACAGGTTATGTCCCAGGTTTACAGTTAACCTTACAGGTAAGATTTAATTGTATTTTCATATGTTGTAACTTTTCAGGTGATAATAAACTTATCTGTGTACTGTAAGACTCTGTTGTGACTTCATTGTTGTTGTATTTCAGGTTGTATAATTTTAGTTCTTCATTCCAGGTAACGGTTAGCTTTCCATTCTTTGTAACAGGCGTATTACTAACCAGTAAGGTAGCTTTTCCTGTACAGTTCTAAACAGCAACAAGACCCCCACCAGTAAAACCTGTAACCATTCCATAAATTGTCACTGTTCTAGCAGGTTTTGTATATGTAACTTATTCTTGTTCCAATATCTCTTCCAGGTACTAATCAGTATTATCGGATTCTTTTTCTCTCATAAATCCTCACAGTTACCTTGCATTTCAGAATGCCGCGGAACATCATTTGCGTAACCTGCTCCGGTAGTTTCACCGGATCCTTTTATACGGACCGCACCTTTGTTTGCAGGATGTGCAAACTATGTCAGAGCCTGGAAGACAAGCTGACTGAGCTGACTGAGGCTACAAACAAAATTAACAGCCTGACCCAAAAAGTTGATGTGCTGGAGGAATTCATTGCAAGTAATGTCGGACACATTGCAGAGGGTAATGTCACCGCTAGACCAACTGCAATACAGGCTGACCATCCCCCTCCTGCTGTACTTACTTCTTCCCCCACCATACAGAATGAGTTCCAGCCAGTGCGGAATGGTGCAAGGATTACAAGGAAAAGGAGCATCATTCCAGTAACAACATATAACAACATACAACAAGTTTCAGATTCTTGCAGAAGTAGAGGAAGAGCCCCATGAGGCACGGGTTGTGGGGGACTTCATCATCCGTGGTCAGTTGGTTGAATTTTGCGGCAGGGCATCCTCTAAACGAAAGCGTTTTTGTATCCCAGGTGCAGGAGTAGACGACATAACGGAGGCTGTGGATGACGTTTTTGAGAATGCGGAATATAACAGCCTAGTTATCATTCATACAGGTACAAATGATGTCGTACGCCCCCGATCAGAGGAGCTGATAGAGGAGTACAAAAGGATGATTCGATTCTACAAGGAGAAAACTAACAACATCTTAATTTCAGGAATACTCCCAAGGATTGGTACAGGGAATGCCTTCTTCAGTAAAGTATTTAGTATAAATAATAGGATCAGGTCACTTTGCCTGCAGGAAGGAGTTGAGTTCATTGACACATGGAACCAGTTTTATGAGCAGTGAACACTATTTGCAAATGATGGAATACACTTGAATGCCATTGGTTCTGCCCGTCTCGGTCGTTTGGTTAGTGATGCAATAAATTTTTTCTGGAGAAAAAACAAGCATCAAGGGAGGCAAACGTAGATGTCATATGATCCAGTGAATCAATAAGTAATGGAAGCTTCACACATCGGAAACGAAAACACATTAAAGCTCTTCTTGTGAATGCGCGTAGTCTGCGTAATAAATTCTCTGATTTAGAGGCCCTTGTCTTTACTGAAGATTATGACGTAATTGGTATAACAGAATCGTGGCTAAATACTGAGCAAAGAGATTTTCTAGCAGAGTTTAATTTACCAGGCTATCACATTTTCAGTAGTGAAAGGAAGAATGGAGCAGGGGGCGGTGTGTTGTTATATATTAAATCAGGATTTCATCCAGTCGTAATTACCAAACCATGTATTGAAAACATTGACACTATTTATATTCAGCTTAGGATTGAATCTTGTCATAAAATCACACTTGGGTTAATTTATCGTCCACCTGGTCAGCCACTCAACATTGATAATGAAATCTACAATCAAATTGCCAAAATATCTTGTATGCAAAGCACTGTAATATTTGGTGATTTTAATTTACCAGTTCCAAAATGGGGAGAAGCGCTATCCTCACACACTGGGTTAGACCTATATACAAACTTGCAGGAAAGTTCTCTGTATCAATTTGTAAATTATCCGACACGTGGATCTAACATCCTAGATCTTGTCTTAGCCACATCAGAAAATGTAGTGAGTAATGTTATTGTAGGAGAAGAATTTAGTACAAGTGATCATTGCACAGTTACATTTAACATTAAAATCAGTGAAGACATTGTCAGGGCCAGTTGCGAGAAAGTGCCTGACTTTAAGAGGGCAAATTTTAAGAAATTAAAGTCAATTGTTGGTGCAGGTAACTGGCATCCTATTGCCAAAACTTTAGATATCAATGATGCGTGGAATTATTTTACAGAAACTCTCAACAGTGCTGTCAGGTTATGTATTCCAATGTGCAACAGAAGGCCTGACAAAAATTCTAAACCCAAATGGTGGAACTCCGACATTAAACATTGTCTAGAAGCAAAAAATTTTCCATATAAAAATTATAATACCACAAAAAGTCAAAATGATAAATATAAATACGATGCCCTTCGACAGAAAGCAAAAAAAATAATTAAATGCAGTAAGAAAAATCTTGAGGCACATATTGCAAGTATCAGTAAATCATATCCCAAAGAATTTTTCAGTTACATAGGAAGCAAAAAGATAATAACTCCGACAATTGGTCCCTTAATCACAGATATCGGAGAGCACACTGATGATGAAACTATGATGGCAAAAATTCTCAATACTTTCTTATCGTCAGTATTTGCTACAGAAAATATACTTACGATTCCTGCTGTTTCCCCCATTCCTATAGAAAAGGACAACATAATCACTGACATTACAGTTAGTGATCACGATGTACTTCTTGCAATTAGCAAATTAAAAGAGAATAAAACACCAGGACCGGACAAAATATCTCCACATGTTCTGAAGGAACTACAGAATGAAGTTGCAAAGCTTTTATCTGAACTTTTTAACTTATCATTTAAAAGCAGTAAGGTGCCACATGAATGGAAACTTGCTAATGTAATCCCACTATTCAAAAAAGGCAACAGAGCACAGCCAGAAAACTACCGCCCAATTAGTTTAACATCAGTGATTTGCAAATTGCTTGAAACTATTATCAGAGATAAGTTTGTGAAACACTTAGGATCAAACAGTCTCATCAAAGATTCTCATCATGGTTTTCATAATAATCGCTCTTGTCTTACGAATCTGCTTGACTTTTTGAGTGATATACTGAGCATGTATGACGACACTAAATCTGTTGATGTTGTGTACCTCGATTTTCAAAATGCTTTTGACAAAGTTCCACACAAAAGACTCCTTCAGAAGCTAAAGGCACATGGTTTCAGCAGCAGTGTTCTCAGGTGGGTAGAAGATTGGCTCACCAGACTAAAGCAAAGAGTTGTGATAAACGGAAAAGAGTCAGACTGGATAAAAGTTACAAGTGGAGTGCCACAGGGTTCAGTATTAGGTCCTATTCTTTTCGTACTATATATCAATGATATTGATGAAGGGTTATGTTGTAAAATTTCAAAATTTGCTGACGATTCTAAAATAGGTAACAGAGCAGATACAGCACTGCAAAGGCAGGCAGTTCAGAGAGATCTTGATCGATTGTTTAACTGGGCCCAAGTTTGGCAAATGGATTTCAATATTAATAAATGCAAAGTGCTAAACATTGGCAGTAAAAATGTAAGAGCTAGTTATAGCATGAATAATGTCCAACTTGATAGGGTAAACCATGAAAAAGACTTAGGAGTTATAATAACAAACGATTTGAAACCAAGCAAACAATGCACAGAAGCTGTGAAAAAAGCCAATAAATTGATTGGATTCATAGGTAGAGCATTTGAATATAAATCCGATAATATTGTCCTCACTTTGCATAATTCCTTAGTATGCCCACACTTGGAGTATTGCGTTCAGTTTTGGTCACCGTATTATAAAAAGGATATGGAAAAGCTTGAAAGAGTGCAGCGAAGGATGACAAAGATGATACCTAGACTGAGAAATAAACCATACTAGGAACGTTTAGAAGCCCTGAATCTACTGTATTTAACCTAACTAAATGGAGGTTACGAGGAGATCTAATTCAAGTACTGTATTCAAAATAGTCAAAGGACATGATAACATGGATGTTGATAAATGCTTCACAGTTGATCATTCGAATTATACTAGAGGCAATGGGCATATAATAATTGGCAAACGATTCAAGTCGCATGAAGCTAAGTATTTCTTTCTCAATAGAGTTGTAAATATATGGAATAAATTCCCCTTTAATGTAATAAATTCTAATTCAATACTGACCTTTAAAGGTCGCCTCGATAAGTATTTGTTGTCTAACCCCCAGATTAATATGTTTACTCCCGAATAAAAGACGTATGTGTATAATTTTTTATTTTATATTATCTTATTTTATTGTTTTTAGAGCCTGGATCAATTTATTGAATGCAAATATATGCACAGACTAGGATCTGCACAGATAGCCCTGAGTTAACGGTCACTACTCATACTTTCGACCTGTGATGGGCTGTGAATCACTGAGGGTCCCTGTTAGTCAAGTGACCACCATCGGGATTTTTTTTTAATGTACCAGGGGTCACTGCTTCAGGAGGTGACCTGTGCTTGTCCTGCATGGGAACGCTCCTAGTTTCAGTGGAATGAACGGAGCTGGGGCCTGATTGACTGCTGCCTACCTTAATAGCGCCAGGCAAGGCTGCCACACCACCCCTGAACATCCACACTGTGCGCTGTGCAATTTCCACGCTGTGTCCGCACACGCCCCCGTTAACTCAACATAGTGTTCTGCATTATTTATTTATTCGATTATTCATTTTACTTTACTACTTTCTCTTTCAGGTTATTCATACTGGTAGCTTATAAATTAAGTATTATAGAATGTAACTTTTCCTTTCCAGTCTTTCCTATGAAATTCCCATGTCAGTTTTTCCATGCTGCATGGTGGTTTTTCTCACTTTTTCTTACTAGTTTCAGCTGGAGGGTTTGGAGGTGGGGGGAGCCTTCTTGCTTCACTGTCCTTATCCTTCAACATGTAGTTAGATCTCGTAGTCACAGTCTACTCTGTAACAAACAGCCTCGAAAGGACCATAAAGTCTGTTCCTGTTTGCTTCCCTTTGTACTCCTTTGTATTCCACAGCATTCCCTTATCATTCCTTAGTACTGGTATGTCTTATCTTTTCACAGCATTATTTATCATCAGTCGCATTTATAATTCCACGTCATTCCCGTATCATTCTTCAGGATGCCTCTTCATTCCCTCCATCCAAGATATTAGCATTCCTTGTATCTCGTTATCTTTCCCAGCATTCCTTAGCATTTTCCGTCACCCCAGCATTACCGTCTTCAGTATTCCCATCATTCCCCACATCCTCAGTATGCATTCCCCTTCATTCCCTAACATTTATCAACATTCACAAGCATTCTTTTGCATTCTTTATTGTATTCCCCACGCGTCTCTCTCTCTCTCTCTCTCTCTCTCTCTCTCTCTCTCTCTCTCTCTCTCTCTCTCTCTCTCTCTCTCTCTCTCTCTCTCTCTCTCTCTCTCTCGTGTAATACTAGGAACGGCCTTATTCATTCATTCATTCCTCCATTTCCCTGCCCAGCTGAATAAACAATGTAAGTACTCATTCATTTACGTACCCTTCCTTTACTCGTAATTTACTTCAACTCTTCCCCTCTCTCCCTCTGTCTGTATTCAGACGCATTTTCCTTCATTTAATATTCTCATTGTCGCTTACTCTTCCTTCCCTCCTAATTTATTTACACTTTCGATCGCACCTCTCCACTATCAACTTTCGCTCTCATTTTCGTTCATCTTTACCATTAATTCAGTCATTCCCTTTTCATTACTTTCTCACTTTCTCCCAGCCTTTCTCTGTGGTGTCTGTATTTTCTCATTTTCACACATATCCATCAGTGCCTCTCTCTTCCCTTCATAATTTATTCCCACTTTCCCACACTCTCTCTTCTGTGCCGATTCGCTTCCTCGTTTGCATTTACTGACGCCACTTCTTAGAGTAAGCCTTTCTCATCTATATCTCTGCCTTCCTTGCTTTGGTTATCATTATCTTACACGTGGCTTTAATATTTTCTTGCTTTGCGTTGTGTCCTTTTCGTCTTTCATTTTCCTCTCTCTCTCTCTCTCTCTCTCTCTCTCTCTCTCTTCAGGTGAACCCCCTCATTAATACTCAGGTGAGCTACTCACCTGCCTGGCCTCTACCTGGATGTGATTTGTTTTTGTTTGTTCTTTCTTTTTTGTGCTTTTTTTTTTTTCCTTTTCTTGAGCGACGAGGCTGAATTGAAGGGAACCGGTGGGACGGGACGGGATAGGGTGGGATGATTTGGGATTGGGTGAGAGGAGAAGGAAAGGCAGGGAAAGAAAGGGAAAGGAGGGGAAGAGAAGGGAAAGGCAAGAAAGGGAAGGAGGGGAAAGGGGAAGCAAGGATGGGAAGGGAAGGGAATGAAAAGAGAAAGGGAGAAATGAGAATGAAAGGAAAGGGAAGGGACGGGACACACTGGACGAGACGGGAAGGGAAGGGAAAGGAAAGTGAAGTGACGGGAGGAGAAGGAATGGGTTGGGATTAAGCTGAGAGAGAGAGAGAGAGAGAGAGAGAGAGAGAGAGAGAGAGAGAGAGAGAGAGAGAGAGACTGAGTTGTCAGGCATCATTAGTAGGAATCATCCTCGGAAAGTTAAGTGGAAAAAATTAAATCTTGTTCGACACTGATGATTAATATTTACCTTCTTCTTTAAATCAGACCCTTCTGAAAATTGGCTGTAGAGCTGTAGATTTTTAAGGGGAATTTGTGGAGTGTGCTGATAGGAAAAAAATAAAGTTCATATCAATAGGAAATGAAAATCATATGTGACTCCAAAACTCATTAAAAATTTTGTATTCCTGATCAGACATCACTCATAAGAAAATTGTCTGTATAGAGAACTTAGAAACCTGAGGGAAGTGTAGGTACGAAAGATTGACCCACTTGATTTTTAAAAGGAAGAAGGAAGTATAGGTATGAGAGTGGGAAGTAGGTGAGGAAAGCATTTGTACGACAGTCTGGAAGTATTAGTAGTATTTTTGTGGGGAAGTGACTGCAGGAAGTGTTGGTATGAGAGAGAGTTAAGAAAATGAAGGAAGTATTATTACGGAAAAGTGTGAAGTATTGAAGTGCATTTACGAAAGAATGTGAAGGAAGTGTTTCACGAATGATACTGAAGGAAGTGAAAGAAGTGTTGTTACGAATGAGTGTGAAGGATGTGTTGTTAAGAAACAGTTTGAAGTAACTGAAGGAAGTGTTGCTAAGAAAGAGGGTGAAGTAAATGAAGGAAGTGTTGCCAAGAAAGAGTGTGAAGTACCGTAAGTGAAGGAAGTGTTGCTAGGAAAGTGTGTGATGTAAGTGAGGGAAGTATTGCTAGGAAAGTGTGTGAAGGAAGTGTTTTTACGAAAGTGTGCAAAGGAACTGAAGGAAGTGTTCTTACGGAAGAGTGAAGGAAGTGTAGGTGCGAAAGAGTGTGATCAGCGTAAAGGAAGTGTTGGTGCGAGAGAATGAACAAATCCGTAGCGCTTGGTGGGAAGCGACTGGAGGAAGTGTTGGTACGGAAGAATGGGAAGTAAGAGAGAGAGATTCCATGATACTAAAGACTGAACGTACCGGTGTAAATCAGGTTAGTAGATATCAGTAGCGGGTAATTGACCCTTCCTTCTGTATGTATTACCCCATTAACTTTATATCACCATGGCATCGAACCCCGTACCTCGGATAATTGGCTGTTTGAGATTCATGTAGATATTACCTCCAGGCTCTTTTATATAACGATTTTGTTAAACTCTGTTAATGAAAAATCTATACTAGAATGAATTAAATGCTTTAGAGATAGCAACAATAGAATAAAAAATGTCATCAGATTCTATCTATCTATCAATATCAGTCTGTCTATCCATCCATCCAGCCGTCCATTAATCTGTTCATCTATCTACCTCTCTATCTAGCTAGCTAACTAGCTATAACCAGAGGCCTTAATCCCTAAATGGGTGGTCTTAAATGATTCGTCTCCATGTCATTTTGTACTCTGCCATTAAACTGCCCTCTTTCCATCTCACACCCCCTCACAGTGCCTCACTCATATACTCATCGGATTGCAGGGGTTAAAAGGAACGGTAGACTTCTCGGTATTTTTTGGTGTTCTAACTACCTTCAGAGAATTTTTATTTTATCCAGATTACCACCAGTCGAATTGTGTTTTTGTCAGCAGAGTATTTTGATCTCCTCCAACTTCGTTGGAGGAGGGTATTGACCTGTTCGTCTGTCTATCTGTCTGTTTATCCAGACAACCTCTCCAAAAGTTCTCAATGAATTTCAATGAAAGTTTATGGAAGGGTGAGCCGTGTACCAAAGAAGTGGTTAAATTTGGGGACGGTCTGGACCCGGAGTATCCCGCACAATATCTCCAAAAGTTCTCAATGAATTTCAGTGAAAATTTGTGGAAGTGTGGGCCATGGGCCAAGAAAGAACTCATTAAATTTTGGGGCGGATTCGGATCCGGATCCTGTCTCCACGTATCCGGATCCTGTTTCATGGCAGTGGCATTGGCGGAGGTATGCGCTCTTTGAGTGCTCTCTATTTATTTATCTATTTTTCTTGCTCCCGTTGATATTATACATCGTGTTCAGGGGGCTCAGGGTGGTGTAATTCAGTGTTAGGGCATGAAGTCTCTCATGGCAAGAAGTCTGCCATGGCCAGAAGTCTCTCAGGGTCAGAAGTCTCCCATGACCAGGAGTCTCTTAGGGTCAGAAGTCTCTCACGGCCAGAAGTCTCTCTGGGTTAGTACAGCTTTTGTATTGTAATCCAGCTAACGCCGTACGATGTTGTTAAGCTGGCAGTAGGTCAGTGAAGCCTGAAGATGTTGATAGTGGTACCTAAACCCTTTCATGGTCGGGGCAACTCTAGTATTCTATCCAGTCTAAAACCATACCTTTTTGTTATTTATTTATCTTTGCTAAGAGTGAGTCATAGTAACCTAAGAGTGTTAATGACAAGAAAGACATGCGTAGGTAAAGGAGAAAATCATAGTGTCGGGGTGTAGTGTGAGAAATACTACAACCCATCTTCCTCCACCATGCTTATTTTTTACCATCTCCACGTCAGAGTCACATCCTTCCCATAACTGGCTGTAGGAGAGGAGTGTATATATATATATATATATATATATATATATATATATATATATATATATAACTGGCTGCTGGAGAGGAGTATATATATATATATATATAACTGGCTGCTGGAGAGGATTATATATATATATATATATATATATATATATATATAGATAGATAGATAGATAGATAGACAAATAGATAGATAGATAGATAGATATAGATATAGATGTTGTTACATAGCCTATGATGTCATCATCCTTTGTATAATTCTAACGTACAGTATGCTGCATGTTTGATCACGATTCGCCTCGTGGCTTCCATAGTGACCAAGCTTCCGTGTTCTACCTCACTCCCCCTTCTCTCCCTTATAGTAGAGTAAGTCGTTCTTTCTGTTGTTCAGAGCAGGAGTGTCAACTCTTCGTCCTCTGTGCCCTCATTTGCGCGTCCTTCTTGCAAGTTGAATCAAGCTCTGCCGGCCCCTATATAATGAGCTCAGTCTCTGCATTATTGCCACTTAGATCTACTCCTCATTTGGTTCATATCTCTGTCCTCCCCTGTATAGTGTATTATCTTTGTGAGTGCTCAGGATGTCTCCAACCATCTAGCTCCTGTATAATTTGAGTATAGGTGTTGTTACCATTTTTCTTGTACTGTATGGCCTAAGGTGTTAATTTAGGCCTGGTAAGGTTTTTGTGATTCATGTGGAGTTTTTGATGTCAGCCATTATTAATAATATTTTGGATCTGTAATAATATATCTTGCATTAACTGAGCATTATCCGGTTTTCTCATTTTATCAGGGCTGACTTAGATAAATTTGTTCTTGCTAAATTCGTGTTAATAGAGGCTATTGCAGTTAACCATATATGTAACCTGTTTTGCCATTACATTATCCTTATGAGTCCTGAATGTTTAGTTGTTAGTTTGAGCATTAAACTTTAACTTGTAATTTTACCTAACTCTTTTGTTTTAAACCTGGAACTTTGCGGGACAGTTGTGATTTTAGTATTCTCACTTGAAGTGTTCATTATCTATCTCTGTTCCGTAACATAAATTTGGCGACCTCTTATCAGGATATTCAGGATATTATCATAAGGATATTGCTTGATATTTTGTGACTGTGATTTATTCATGATGTCTACTATTATTACGCTTGATGAAGCCAAAGATTTTTTGTCAAATGTGCAAACAGTGTGTGATGTAGAAAACAGAACAAAGAATGAACTTAAGTTTGTTGCTCATCAACTGGGAATTGCTGTTCGCTCTCATCAGTCTAAAGATCAAATTGTTGACATGATTAATAAAAGCTTCTTTGATGTAACTCCTCCAGATGACCAAACGCAGATTGAAATAGCTAAGTTACAGCTAGCCCTGCAGGAGGCTCGTGCTAAGGAGGCTGAGTCTCAGGCTCGTATTCAGGAGGCACAGGCACAAATTGAAATTGCTAGGATTCAGGCAGACCATGAGTATCGCATGAAACAAAGTGGAACTGGATCATCTAGCTCTGATGATTTTGATGTGGCTAAAATTGTTAAACTTGTCCCTCCTTTTAATGAATCTGATTTAACAAAGTATTTTCAGTTGTTTAAGAGGGTAGTTACAGGTTTTAATTGGCCCAAAAAGTATTGGCCAGTACTCCTACAGAGTGTTCTCACCGGTAAAGCTCAAGTAACTTATGCATCTTTGCCTCAGGATCAATCTGATAATTATGATGTAGTTAAGAGCTTGATTCTTAAGGCCTATGAGCTTGTTCCTGAAGCCTATAGAGTAAAATTTAGGACAACTTACAAGCAAGATAAGCAATCCCATGTTGAGTATGCAAAAATCAAAGAAGATCTGTTAGAGCAGTGGTTAAATTCTAAGAATGTAAATTCTGATTTTGATAAATTTAAGCAGATGATTTTGCTGGAGGACTTCAAAAGGTGTATTAATAAAGATGTAAGCCTATATCTTGATGAGAAAAGAATTGATAATTTGTCTGATGCTGTAGTTCTGGCTGATGAATATGTTCTCACTCACGAGAGATATTCTAAAGAAAAAAGGAAAGCTGAGAGTAAGTACATTGCCTCTACTCAGAGTACAGGTAACAGGAAAGAGAACAAAGATGATGTTTCTCAGGAAGTAAATACCAGCTCCACCTCTAGATTTCAGAAAAGTAAATGTACTTATTGTAGTAAGCTTGGTCATACTACAGAGAAATGTTTCAGGAGACAGTGTGATGTGAACAAAAAGGAGTCTTTAAATATTCAGTCAATTGGTCTAGTGTCCACCCTTGAGAGTTCCCAGAATTCTTTAACTGAGTTAACTGAACCTGCTTTGAGGGGTACATTAAATTCTCATGATGAAGCTCCTCTTTTGAGCAGTGACGTGGGTGACACTCTCAAGAGTTCATGTGCTAATTTCCTGTCTGATGGTTTTGTCAGTCCTCTGGACAGTAATGACAGAAAATCAGTTAAAATATATCGCGATACAGGTACTTGCCAATCCCTTATGCTGACCAGTGTTCTAGGCCCTAATGTTAATTCCTCTGATGAAACTGTAATCTTACAAGGTGTAGGGAATGATTACTTCTCTGTCCCTCTGTACAGAGTGAATTTAGAGTCTGGTTTTGTTAATGGTTCAGTTATGGGTGGGTTGATTGAGATACTCCCAATGTCAGGTGTAACTTTCTTGCTTGGAAATGATATTGGTGGAAGTCAAGTGTGTCCAGCTCCTCAGTTGTCTAGTGAACCAGTGACTGCAACCCAGGATTGTGTTATCCCTGATGTGTTCTCTGCATGTGCTGTCACTAGGGCTAAGTCTAAAGTTACTGTTGATTTAGAGGATAATGATGATGATGATGTTATCCTAGCTGACACTTTTCTTGCTAATTTGGACCACTCACCAGATGAGGCAGTGCCCCGTAGTGTTGATAATTTGTCTCATCAAGAGTTGGTTGAGTTGCAGGTTGCTGACCCTGAGTTGAAAGGTCTAGCTAACTCTGCTTGCAGTGAGGAAGAGTCAGCTGGTGCTTCTACTTGTTATTATATAAAGTCAGGAGTACTTATGAGGAAGTGGAGATCCCCAACAGCATCAGCCGACTGTGAATGGGAGGTTGTACATCAAGTTGTCATCCCTCGTGTTTGTAGGCAGAATATCATTAGAGTGGCTCATGATTCCAGTTTGGCAGGACACCTTGGAGTGAGGAAGACTGTGGCACGCATTTTGAAACACTTCTACTGGCCAGGTATCTTCAGAGATGTTTCCTGGTATTGTAAGTCTTGTCACACCTGTCAAGTTGTGGGGAAGTGTAATCAGACCGAAAAGGTTGCACCTCTAGTTCCCATTCCTCCTTTTGAGGCGCCATTCACCTGTGTGTTGGTGGATATTGTGGGCCCTCTTCCTAAGACTTCTTCAGGATTTTCTTATGTGTTGACCCTGATTGATATGGCTACTCGTTATCCTGAAGCCATTCCACTTAGAAATATCTCAGTAAAGAACGTGGTTAAGGAAATGCTAGGGTTCTTCACAAAGTTTGGTCTGCCCAAGGAGATACAGTCAGACCGGGGAAGTAATTTCATGTCAAATGTTTTCAAGCAGTCTCTGAAAGAGTTGGGGATCACCCAGATCACGTCTTCAGCTTACCATCCCCAGACCCAAGGAGCGTTGGAGAGATATCATCAAACACTCAAATCGATGCTCAGGAAATACTGTTTGGAACATCAGAAAGACTGGGATAATGGTCTTCCATTCTTTGTATTTGCCGCAAGAGAATCTCCAAATGAATGACTGGGCTTCTCACCCTTCGAACTACTGTTTGGCCATGAAGTAAGAGGACCCCTTAAGCTACTCAAGGAATGCTGGCTGTCGGAGGAAGATGACGTCAACCTGCTGGAGTATGTGATGAAGTTCAAAGAACGGCTGTCCACTGCTTTACAGCTGGCGAGAGAGAATTTAGGAGCTGCTCAGGAGAAGATGAAGACTTGGTATGATAAGAAGTCCAGGTTACGCCATTTTCAGCCAGGAGATCAGGTTTTGATTCTGTTACCAGTGCATGGGCAACCTCTTCAAGCCAAGTTTAGTGGTCCTTATTTCGTGGCGAAGAAACTCAGTGATGCCAACTATGTCATCGCCACACCAGATCGTAGAAAGAACACGCAACTTTGTCACATCAACATGCTAAAGTTATATCACAGGCGGGACGAAAATAACCCAATCTGCACTGTAGCTGTTCCACTCGAGTCTGCAAGTGAAGTTCTCCCATGCAGTATGAGCCTGAGTGATAGTTTGGGGAAGAATCCTGATATCATGAATGATCTCCAGACTAAGCTTTCTCATCTAGCTCCCGAGGAAAGGCAGGAGTTTTCGGCATTACTGCAGGAGTACCCGCAAGTGTTCCGTGCCACTCCAGGAAGAACCATTGTGTTGATGCATGATGTCGATGTTGGAGACGCAAAGCCAATTAAAGTGCCTCCTTACCGTGTGAACCCAGTGAAAGTTCCTCTCATCCAGAAGGAGCTTGGCTACCTGTTGGACCACAAGATGACTGAGCCCTGTCACAGTGAGTGGAGTTCTCCTGTCACTCTAGTCCCTAAGCCAGGTGGGTCACAGCGGCTTTGCATCGACTACAGACGTGTTAATCAGATAACAAAGACAGATACTTACCCTCTCCCTTGCGTGGAAGATTGCATAGACAAGATCGGAAAGGCTAGGTACATAAGTAAGTTTGATTTGTTAAAGGGATACTGGCAAGTACCTATGACTGAACGTGCTAGGGAGATCTCATGTTTTGTAACACTAGGAAAGACTTTTGCATGTTCTGTAATGCCATATGGTATGAAGAATGCACCAGCCACATTTCAGAAGCTCATGAATGTTGTAACAGAGGGTTTGGCAGGGTGTGTTGTTTATATTGATGATGTATTAATCATCAGTGACAACTGGAAAGATCACCTATGCCATGTCAGTAAATTTCTTGAGCGTTTGGTTCAGGCTAATCTTGTAGCTAATTTATCAAAGTGTGAGTTTGGTCAAGCTAAAGTTCAGTACCTTGGGTACGTAATTGGTGATGGACACGTTGCACTACCAGGAGCTAAGGTTCAGATTATAAGTGATCTTCCCAGACCTAAAAGTAGGAAAGAGCTACAAAGATTTTTGGGAATGGTAGGTTATTACAGGAGATTTGTTCTTAACTTTTCAATTCTTGTATCACCACTTACAGACCTACTGAAAAAGGGAGTTAAATTTGTCTGAACCGATAACTGTGAATCCTCTTTCAGTAAAGTTAAAGCTATCCTGTTAAGTCAGCCAGTGCTCGCTACTCCAAATTTTGCTAGGCCTTTTAAGATGGCTGTTGACACAAGTGATACAGGAGCTGGGGCTGTTTTGCTGCAAGAGGATGATCAGGGTATTGAACACCCTGTATCTTATTACAGTAAGAAGTTCACTCCACCTCAAAAGAACTACTCAACTATTGAGAAAGAGCTTTTGGCCTTGATTTTGGGTTTACAGCATTTTTCATTTTATTTGTGTTCTGGTTTTGACTCCATAGTCATATATAGCGATCATAACCCACTGAAATTTCTTAGTAAGTTTAAAGATAAAAATCAGAGATTGACAAGATGGAGTCTACTTCTTCAGGAGTATTCATTAGACATACAACATGTCAAGGGGAAAGAAAATGTTATTGCAGATTGCTTATCTAAACTTTAGACAGATTGTTTTAGAGTAATAAGAAATTTCCTTTGTAAATTTCTTTTTCTTTGTGGGGAGGTGTTACACAGCCTATGATTTCATCATCCTTTGTATAATTCTAATGTACAGTATGCTGCATGTTTGATCACGATTCGCCTCGTGGCTTCCATAGTGACCAGGCTTGCGTGTTCTACCTCACTCCCCCTTCTCCCCCTTATAGTAGAGTAAGTCGTTCTTTCTGTTGTTCAGAGCAGGAGTGTCAACTCTTCGTCCTCTGTGCCCTCATTTGCGCATCCTTCTTGCAAGTTGAATCAAGCTCTACCGGCCCCTATAAAATGAGCTCAGTCTCTGCATTATTGCCACTTAGATCTACTCCTCATTTGGTTCACATCTCTGTCCTCCCCTGTATAGTGTATTATTATTTTTGTGAGTGCTCAGGAAGTCTCCAACCATCTAGCTGCTGTATAATTTGAGTATAAGTGTTGTTACCATTTTTCTTGTACTGTATGGCCTAAGGTGTTAATTCGTAGGCCTGGTAAGGTTTTTGTGATTCATGTGGAGTTTTTGATGTCAGCCATTGTTAATAATGTTTTGGATCTGTAATAATACATCTTGCATTAACTGAGCTTTATCCGGTTTTCTTATTTTATCAGGGCTGACTTAGATAAATTTGTTCTTGCTAAATTCGTGTTAATAGAGGCTATTGCAGTTAACCATATATGTAACCTGTTTTGCCATTACATTATCCTTATGAGTCCTGAATGTTTAGTTGTTAGTTTGAGCATTAAACTTTAACTTGTAAATTTACCTAACTCTTTTGTTTTGAACCTGGAACTTTGCGGGACAGTAGTGATTTTGTGGTAGGTCTCCATATTATAATTGCAAATCATACTAGATAGATAGATAAATAGATAGATAGAGAGACAGATAGAAGCAGGAAGTCAAATGATGAGAAGGTGTTGTGTTTGCGAGAAGCGAGCAGCGCTAAACGCTTACACGGAGGAAAGCTGACGACAGCGGCCAGTAAGGAGATGATTCAGTTAGCTGTCAGCAGTCCTCTCGTGAGAAAGTTCTGTTGCCATGAGGAAGATACGTGACACACACACCCTACTACACGAGATGTGAGGAAAGAGAGTGGAGAAGGAGACAAGCGACCCTAGAGAGAGGTCGAGACGGAGATTAGCTTTAGAACAGAGAGAGAGAGAGATAGCGAGACAGGGAGGTAGCTACCCAGGACTTATACTATTATACCTGTTTAATATTTCCAAGACAAATAAAAATAGTCCCATACTATTCTTTACCTCTCCCGTCACTACATGACATCTGGTGGGGAAACTACTACAAGATATAAAAGCCGCTCGACCACAAGTCTAAAATATACTTCTCTACAAGTAACTACAAAGTCCTTATGACATTTGGTAGCAGCGAACGTATACGAACCTCGTCTACGAATCAACATTAAATTCCTACAAAATATCAAGATTGACAACAACCAACAATATCAGCTCCTGCCCCTCCGTCTCCCAGATCATTACGCTGATGCAGAGGTCAAGAGATCACTCGACGCCTTGCAAGTAGCTTAACGACAAACCAGCAAATCTGCGGACATCGTCTCCGAATTAAAAGCAAATTTCTACAAAAGCAACCGAGACTACAAGGTTAGCTTCAGTTCTACAAAGTCTACAGCCATCTACAATCAACTACAATTAACAACTCTACGTCGTCTGTATAATCTTCTACACGCACCTACAAGTAGCGGCAGTCTTCATCCTACAACGAATAAATCACTAGAGAAAAGGACAGAGAAAACTTCCACATAGAATAAAGGGAACAAACAAACGAAGAGTGAGACACGATTTACAACTCATCTTACTCACTCGTCTTCACTCAAGTTACTCATCGCTACTCATTCACTCACCACAGCTACCAGTGTGGGAAGTTGAGGTCATCATGCGTGCTTGCTGAACAGACGCCATGTCGGTCAACACACCACCTGCACCACCACTCACACCATTTCCCACCACGGTAAAAATTAGTAAGTTACATAGTTACTTCATTTATACAATACACAGTGATAGACAATAAGCTTCTGCACAAACATATAAAACGTGCTGTATAGTTACAGTTTAAATACACATACTTACTTCAGTTATCTGCATAACTCAAACACTAAATAATCACCAACAATAAATATTCTACACTGTATATATTCATTCATCTATTATAACATTTATTTACTACCAACGAGTGTTACCATTTATACCTACGTAAAATACGTGTTTCATACATACAACTATACATTAATTATATCTACAAAGTAATAAAGAAAATATACCATCACAGTTACTCAGTGAGCAATTAAAAGAACTGTATTTAACATTTATTAATTAAAGCTACCTAGTGGAAACATACAAATTAAGTTACAAGGTAAACTAGAAAAAAAAAAATGGCCAACACAAATGCCGTTAGCAAGAGTGAACATCTTCAACACAATCGTGAAGACAATGATTTCCACACAGTGCTGACACACATATTACTCACGATAGGTACAGGTGAACAACAAGTCAGTGTGTATAGTTAATACTGTATATAGTGTATATATATATATTTTATATAAAATAACAAAATATGGGACT
This sequence comes from Coenobita brevimanus, assembly GCF_032717465.1. Lineage (NCBI taxonomy): Eukaryota > Metazoa > Arthropoda > Malacostraca > Decapoda > Coenobitidae > Coenobita > Coenobita brevimanus. The sequence goes on from NC_136982.1 coordinate 24,715,506, forward strand.
ATATAATATCATTTTATAGTATCTGTGCAATATAAACTAAACTTTGAAAAAGTATCCCAAGAAAATTAGTCAGCAATTATGTAACCATGAACAACATGGAAACAAGCGTACACAAGCAAAGAGAAACAAACTATGGAAAATCAATACATACAAAAAAAAAAAAAGAAAGAAAGAAAGAAAAGTAAAACAGAAAAAAGAGAAATAGAGTAAGATCACATAACAAACAAATGAAAATAAGTGTAAGTGTTACTACATAAGCCAAAATACCACATAAACTACAAACAAAAAAGCAAATTGTTGTCTCCACATACAAGTGTACGACACATCATCACTATCATCGACCGCAGCATATGTTAGGACTGCAGTTATTACAATTGTTACTCCATATTATAATTATGTAACGACAAACGATTGCATTATGTTACACTTTGCCAATTATGTAACAGTTGCATTAACAAGATGTAACTTTTATGTAACTTTAACTACAATTATGTACCTACAAACGATATGTAACAATTATGTAACGACAAACGATTGCATTATGTTACACTTTGCCAATTATGTAACAGTTGCATTAACAAGATGTAACTTTTATGTAACTTTAACTACAATTATGTACCTACAAACGATATGTGACAATTATGTAACGACAAACGATTGCATTATGTTACACTTTGCCAATTATGTAACAGTTGCATTAACAAGATGTAACTTTTATGTAACTTTAACAACATTATGTACCTACAAACGATATGTAACAATTATGTAACGACAAAACAGTTGCATTAACAAGATGTAACTTTTATGTAACTATAATTATAAGGCCAACACAATTATGCATTAACACAATATTTGGTAACAATTCATAAAATGTTACAATTATGTAGTACCACAATGTTAGTACAATATTATAAGTCATACAATTATAGCACAATTCTATATTACCAGTATCATCATACAAGTTAGGTGAAATATTAGACATTACTAAAGTGATAACTCAAATATGTAATGTATAACCTAGCAGTATTACCATTGCACAATTATATGCGTACGTCTGTTGTACATGCACGTCTTACAAGTGTTATACAACAACCATTGCATTTATTCAAATATGTATACAACTTGTTTAAATGTAATATTACTGAATAATCACTATTTACTATGAATATTATATGTATACAATATTCATACAATTTACTTTACAATATTATGTATTTCACTTAATTAGCTTATAAGTTCATTATAATGTGTATGTAGTATGTATTAATATATTATAACTATTAAATGTCGATGGTACGCCATTTTTTGCGCAAAGCAGAGCAATGTGGTAGGTCTCCATATTATAATTGCAAATCATACTAGATAGATAGATAAATAGATAGATAGAGAGACAGATAGAAGCAGGAAGTCAAATGATGAGAAGGTGTTGTGTTTGCGAGAAGCGAGCAGCGCTAAACGCTTACACGGAGGAAAGCTGACGACAGCGGCCAGTAAGGAGATGATTCAGTTAGCTGTCAGCAGTCCTCTCGTGAGAAAGTTCTGTTGCCATGAGGAAGATACGTGACACACACACCTACTACACGAGATGTGAGGAAAGAGAGTGGAGAAGGAGACAAGCGACCCTAGAGAGGTCGAGACGGAGATTAGCTTTAGAACAGAGAGAGAGAGAGATAGCGAGACAGGGAGGTAGCTACCCAGGACTTATACTATTATACCTGTTTAATATTTCCAAGACAAATAAAAATAGTCCCATACTATTCTTTACCTCTCCCGTCACTACATGACATCTGGTGGGGAAACTACTACAAGATATAAAAGCCGCTCGACCACAAGTCTAAAATATACTTCTCTACAAGTAACTACAAAGTCTTTATGACAATTTTAGTATTCTCACTTGAAGTGTTCATTATCTATCTCTGTTCCGTAACAATATATATATATATATATATATATATATATATATATATATATATATATATATATATATATATATATATATATATATATATATATATATATATATATATATATATTAGTTTAATTAAAGTCTAGAATGTTGATAGAGTGAAATAACGTATGGATAAAAATATAATGAACTAATACAGCCTTCCTTCCTTATTGGTTGTTGTTATTTAGTATCCTCACGTAAACATATGTCTGTGATATCAGGTTGCTTGCAAATAGGATTTTTATTTTACTGTACGTGATGGAGGTCTAGATAGAAGATAGACAACCTTTGGGTAGAAATTAAGTGGCAAATAAGCAGTCATTTACTTATTGATCATTAGCCTCTCGTCAAACTGCATCCATCTGGTTATTGGCTGTTAGATTATCGTTTATTTTCATCTCCCCACTCGAATGACATATTTTATTCTATTCTGTCTCTAGACGATTTTATTCAGCTTACGAGATACTTTTTGGGCTAGACGGGTTAGATGCTGACTTCACAACCCCTTCACCACTAGACGCCCTCCCTAAGATGAGTAAAAAAACTAGTGGTAATGAGATAAAAAAAAAAATAGAGTGAAGAAGTTAATAGAATCATGAAAGCAGTGTAGGTAGGAGAGAGAGATCACGTACGAGTGGAAATACAGTGAGAGATATCGCATGAAAGATGTGTTGGTAGGAGAGATATTATGTACGGGTGGAAATACAGTGAGAGATATCGCATCAAAGATGTGTTGGTAGGAGAGATATTATGTACCGGTGGATATACAATGAGAGATATCGCAATAGAAATATAGCGAGAGATGTCATTCTTTCCACCATGATTATTTATTACTATCCCCTCATTACACCGCGTCCCTCCGAGTATTGCATGTTGGTGATTTATTTGTTTTTAAAAAATAAACTTGGGGGTAGTGGAGGCATTACCCTTTCAGTTCGAGGGGCCATCCTAATTTAAAGAAAATCATGTGTCGGTAGCCTGAATGAAATACAAGTGGAGTACTGAAGGGTTTTATGGGGAGCGTTTGTAGCCCCTTCAGCGTGAAGATGGTCTAGTAGTAAGAGCTAAAATGAAGTAAGTCATCGGAATAATAGACATTATTTATAACCCTATTTCTACGAGAGGGTCTTTTCCACAGTGAATGTATAGTCTGGGCGATTGTATGAATAAAATGACAAAAGTGCCATTGTACGCACTTACACTTATTTTTTCAGTCCTGCGGGCGGGCGTGTGTGTGTGTGTGTGTGTGTGTGTGTGTGTGTGTGTGTGTGTGTGTGTGTCGTAATCATCAAATACAATTCGGAAAACTGTGCTTATTATATTCTAACGCCGTGTGAAGGTATTTGTTATGTGCAGGATTCAAAATGTAGGTGATTTTTCTCTTATGGAATTTAATTAACTAACTCCATTTACCTTAATTACGTGGCATAGTTTCACATTCCTTCCTGCACGATATTCTGTTATAATTCATTTAGGATTTTGTGCAGTCCTGTGTGCGGTTGTGTGTATGTATGTATGTATGTAGTGTTGTAATTTGTGTGTGTACGTATGTATGTATGTATTTATGTATGCCAATTAATGTATTCTTTATATATGAGACTATGTGTACCTCGCGTTTGTGCACAATCGCTCCAAAAACTGTCTGAAACTTTTTGGTCTTTGAACCACTGGATGAAGTGCTTGAAAACAATCTTCAGTTACTTTATATGAATATGTATTTGTGTTGTTTTTACCATTACAGCATGAGACACTCCATCCATTCACAAAGGTCTGACTTAAAAAAAAAAAAAAACGAGAGCTCAGTGTGAAACCATCGATCACCTGTTTTCAGATTATTTTTTGTAGATGGATAGATAGATAGAGATAGATAAAGAGAGAGAGAGAGAGAGAGAGAGAGAGAGAGAATGTGTGAGTGTGTGTGTGTGTGTGTGTGTGTGTGTGTGTGTGTGTGTGTGTGAACATATCTGTGGGTATGACTGTGTATACCTATTTGTGCGCGTGTGTGTACCTGTGTGCGTGGCGTGATCGTTGGCATCCCTTCGTCAAAACTTCTCTCCTCGACCCATCTTTGCCAATGACCCCTGTGATGGGATTTCCTCTCCCTCCCTGCTTCCTCCCTCCCTTCCTACTTCGTTCCCTCCCTCCTTTCCATCCATTCCCTTCCATCCATCCTCCCCAGCCCTTCTCTACCTCTTCCCCTCACCTTCATTCGTTCCCTACGCTCTTCCTTCCCTCCTTTTCGGTCGTCATCTTTTTTCTCTTCCTCTTTCCCTTCCCCCAACCCTCTTCTTTATTTCCCTCATTTCCCCCCATTTTTTTCTTTTTGTTCCTTCCCTCCCTCCCTGTTTTTCTCTCCGTCTCTTCCCTCCCTCTATTCCTCCCTCTCCCTTTCCGACTTTTTTTTCCTCCTTCCTTTCCTTCTTCCCCCTTTGTTTGCCTCCCTCCTTCCCCCCCTCTCCACTTCAATACCTTCCCCTGTTTTCTCATTTTTTCCCATCCCCCTTTTCTCTTGCCTTCCCTCCTCTTTGCGCCTCGTTTGGCATCGCTGTCTCTCTCCCCTGTTTTGTATTTTTATATATTTTGTGTCATCCTCCTTCGCCTCATCTCTGTGCCTCTTCATTTTCCTTATATTCTTTTTTCTTTTTGCTCCTACATTTCTCCTTCTCTTCCTCCTTTTCCCTCTCCCCAGTCTGTACGTCCCCTACATTTTCCTATATTCTTTCTTTTTACCCTTCATGCCTCCTTCTCCCCCTCCTCCTGTTTTGTCAGTTTCACTTTCCTTTCCAATCTTCTTCCAAAAGCATCTTCCTCCCTCCGTTTCCCTCCTTTCTCCCTTCTTTTCCCTCTTTCCTTCCTCCCTGCGTTCGTTCTTTCGTTCGTTCGTTCGTTCATTCGTTCCTTCCTTCCTTCCTTCCTTCCTTCCTTCCATCCATCCTTCCTTCCTTCCTTCCTTCTTTCCGTTTTTTTTCAGTACTTCCTTTCGTAACTTCTCGATATGTTCTCTTTACTTGTTGCTTCCATCTTTGTGCCTTTCCAGATTTAATTTCTCCTTCATTTCTTTCCCTTACATCGCATCGTAACGCATCCCATCCTGTCCCATACCATCCCATTCAGTGCATCCTGTCTCCTCCTCCCTGCCATCCGTCCATCCATCTGGTTATCTACAGTATATCTGTATCTATCTATACTCTGTCTATCTACCTCTCTGTCTCTATGTCTGTCTGTGTATCTGTCTATCTATCTATCTTTATCTATCTATACGTCCATCAGTTGATCGATCGATTGATCCATCCATCCATCCATCCATCCAATCACCTGTATCTATCTGTCTGTCTGCCCATTCATCCATCCATCCATCCATCCATCCGTCCATCCATCCAATCACCTGTATCTATCTGTCTGTCCATCCATCCATCCATCCATCCATCCATCTCTATCTGTCTATCTGCCTCTCTGTCTGTCTATGTCTGTGTATCTCTTCATCCGTCCATCCACCGCTCCTTTCACCACCAGAGAACAAAGGAATGCAAACTCCAGCCGACCTATTGATTCTTTCCAGACCATCTTGTGTAGGGCAGACTGTGACTTGATCTCTGCTGCATGAATCACAGAAAAGGTCATTACCCCACGAACGCTTCCTCTTCCCACCACTACGTCCAACGGAAAGGCGGGAGAAATTCGTCTGTCTTAACTCTTTCCCTTTCTTCACATTTTCCAATTACGTTCGCATTTCTAATTCCTCCCTTCATTTTCTCTGCCTCCACTTTCCCCTTCTTTTCCCAGGTTCTTTCCTCCCCCCTCCCCTTCTTTCCAACCTCTCCTTCCCCCCCTACACCCCTTCCTCCCCTCCCCAAGTCCTGAGATGTGAGTTACTTGCATTTGCTGTGTCAATAGGCTTGCGGTGGTTGGCTGGGGCGGGCACGGCAGTCCAGGGTAGGATTGGGCTGAGCAGGGCATAGCAGGAGGGGGCAGGCCAGGGCACGGTAGGACGGGGTAGGCCGGGACACGGTGGGATGGGGCAGGCCAGGACACGGTGGGATGGGGCAGGCCAGGACACGGTCGGATGGGGCAGGCCAGGGCACGGTGGGATGGGGCAGGCCAGGGCACGGTAGGACGGGGCAGGCCAGGGCACGGTAGGACGGGGCAGGCCAGGGCACGGTAGGACGGGGCAGGCCAGGGCACGGTAGGACGGGGCAGGCCAGGGCACTGTGGGATGGGGCAGGCCAGGGGACTGTAGGATGAGGTACTGTAGGATGGGGTAGGGCAGGACAGGCTAGGATGGGGCAGGCCAGGACAAGGTAGAATGAGGCGGGCCAGGACGAGGTAGGATGAGGCAGGCCAGGACAAGGTTGGATGGGGTAGGGCTGGACACAGTAGGATGGGATAGGGCAGGGCACGGTAGGTTGGTGAAGGGCAGGGCACGGTAGGATGAGATAGGCAGGGCACGGTAGGATGGGGAAGAGAAGGATAGGTTAGAGCACGAATGGGTAGCATAGATAAGGGGGAGGCAGATTTAATGGCATTAGCAAGGGTGATTTGTGGCATGACTGTGGGTCTTTAGGAAGATCAGTTAGTTTTTTTTTTTTTTTTTTTACGGGCATTCAAATAAGCAGGCTGTTAAGTGCTCCAGTCTGTGATCGATCTCACGTCTTTTCTAATGGAAATCGAACACTACCACTTAAATTTACCCCTTTACTCCATGGACGTTCTTTACATTCCTGCTATCTTCTAAGAATTTTATTTCGCTGAGGAAACTTTCCGAACGAGGAGTGAGGTGTATATTCTTCATTAACCCATTGAGTTTAAAACGTTTTGTATTAGCTGAGGAAAATCTTGTAACATCGGGAATGAAACAGATGTGATGTCGTTGTGGGGAAGATTAACGGAATGTGAGGACAGGGCACGAAGGGCAGACGAAGGCCAAGGTAGTGTGTGCAAGTGACCGAGCAACTCCTTCCCCACTCCCTTCACTCCAGAAATAGCCTCACTCTTCCCCTCCCTCGTCCTTTCCCCCTCCCTAATGTCAATTCTTCTTCGTCTTTCTCCCTCCTTTTCCCACCCCTCCTCCCTCTCCCTCCTCCTCACCCATTCCTATACCAACTTTTCATCTACTTCCAACAATTCTTTTCCTTCCCCCTCCTCTCTCCCTCCCCTCCCCTCTTTCTCCCTTTCGTTGCTTCCCTCCCTCTCTTCTTCCTTCGCCCTTTCTTTTGCTCTCCTTCTCCTTCCTTGTCTCGCTTCCTCTCTGTCCGTCAATTCCCTTCCCCTTCCCATCTCCCTCTCCCATCCTTTCCCCTTCCCTTCTCGCCCATTCCCACACATAATCAGTCTGGATCAACCTTATGTACACCTTTTTGGCGCTGAGAGAGAGAGAAAGAGAGAGAGAGAGAGAGAGAGAGAGAGAGAGAGAGAGAGAGAGAGAGAGAGTAATTATGTGAAGAGCAATCGATTTTTTTCTCAATTTTTTCTTTTCCCTCTCCCTTTCATTTTTGTCCGTGATCAGAATTTTCTTCTCGTCATTGCAACTCTTAACCTCTTCACTACATTGATTATTTTTGTGTAATAACAGTTCCTTATAAATTTATTAACCTGTCACGTATTTTTCAGTATATTCCTGCTGCCCATGGGTAATTTTATAAAGTTCTCTGGCATTAAGGGGACGAATAAAGGGTGACATACACCTCCACCACTACAAGCCTCTTTGATGCTGAATAAAATCGCCTGGTAGCATCAAGAATAAGGGATTTTGTACGTCATCGAACTGAGCGGGTTAATCATGGGATATTTTCTTCTTGGAGGGAGTGAACCGTAGTATCCTAACACTTTTTAACACCCTAAGACTTTACGAAGTTTAACATAATCCAGTGGTGACGGCAAGAAGAAAATGATAAAGACGCCATCGTCGAGAAGGAACAAAATCATTTCTTCTTTTTTTATTTTCACATTTTGGCCGTTTTTGTTACTTGCATCTTTAATATTTTTTGTATTCATATGCTGTCAGCTCTCCATTTTCTTCACTTGTTATCTATTCTCCAATGACTTTGTTCATACTTGTCCGTTGGTAAATTTGTGTTCACTGATTTTTTTTTACATTTCCGCGTTATTATTTGCTTTCATTATATGTACTTTTTATCTTTTCTTTTTAACTTTATATCAGCCTTTTTTCCTCTTATCTCACGTTTTCAACAAATAAATAAATAAATATAGATAGACAGATACATCGGCAGATAGTGTTATCTTATATCTCAGTCTAACTTAGGTACAGTTTTAGATGATTCCGTCCTTTCTCTGTTACTCTTTGATCTTTCATTTTGTTGTCATCCTCCGTCTTTTCCCATCATCATTCTTGTTGACCTTTTCTCTTTCGCATAATCTTTCATCGCCCTCGCTCGTGCCTGGGTTCTTGTTTGCACACCTGCATTCCTTACCTCTCTTTTCTTCCTCATTTCCTTGCATCTCTCTCCTTAACCCTATTTCCTCTTCATTTAATTTTTTTTCCATTTTTGTTTTTTTTATGCGAGGAAGAAGGAACCAAAGGCCGTGGGCCCGCTATAATTGTTTCTTCCAAGAGAAAAACAAAATACAAGAGAGAGCCAAATTCAAGATCCGATCATTTCGAGATGCCTGGACACACTGCGTTTGAAAGACTGGAGATCATAGAAAGCAGGAAATACAGAGGGAGACAGTTCCAGAGTTCACCTGTTGCATAAATGAGTTCACATGTTGCATTAGAGAGTTGGACAGAAAAGGGATGAGAGTTTGCTGCTAGACGGGTGCTACGCGCCCGTCGTAGAGGTGGAGAAATGCATGCAGACAGTTCAGAGGAACAGTGACCATTGAAGTAGCGATAGAAAAGAGATAAAGATGCAACAGTGTGGCAAAGAGACAGAGGTTGAAGGGAGTCAGTAAGAGGAGGAGAGTTAATGAGACGAAAAGCCTTTGACTCCACCCTATTGAGAAGAGCTGTATGTGGGGAGCCTCCCCACACATGAGAGTTGTACTCCACACAGGGGCGGATAAAACCCCTGTATAGTCAACAGTTGTGCAGGGGTAAAGCACACCTAATCTCTTGGAAGCAGACTTTACAAGAGATGTGATATGGTCTTTCCAAGATAAGTCCCGAGTAAATGAAACCCCAGGCATGTTCAAGGATGATGCAGGATTAAGCTGAATTTTATTAAACGTTAGTGGGTATACCTTTGGAAGATTTTGCTGGGTTGATAGGTGTAAAAACTGAGTCTTTGATGCATTAAAAACAAGATTATTTTTACCCCAGTCACAGATACGAGCCAAGTCAGACAATAGTTGTGCCATAGCCTCATCCCTTGTTTGTTGAAGTAACTGCTGAGATGGACGTTGCGTGAACTGAATGGAAAGGTGAAGGGTGGAGTCATCAGCATATGAGTGGATAGCGTTTGATGTACAGCATAGAAGGTCACTGATGAATAAAAAGAAGAGAGTTGGTGATAGGACAGAGCCCTGAGGAACACCACTGTTGATAGATCGAGAAGAACGATGTCCGTCTACAACAGCAGCTATAGAACGACCAGAAAGGAAGCTAGAGATGAAGGCACAGATAGAAGGATAGAAACCGTGAGTGGGCAGTTTGGAAATTAAAGATTTATGCCAGACTCGATCGAAAGCATTTGAGATGTCAAGTGCAATGGCAAAGCTTTCGCCAAAGTCCCGAAAGGAGGATGACCAGGAGTCTGAAAGGTAGGTGAGAAGATCGCCAGTGGAGCGTCCCTGACGGAACCCATACTGATGATCAGAACGAAGGTTGTGATAGGAAAGATGCTTTAAAATTTTTCTATTAAGAATAGACTCGAAAACTTTTGAGATACAGGATGTTAAAGCAATTGGACGATAGTTAGAAGGTTGGGAATGGTCTCCCTTCTCTGGGACTGGCTGAATGAGAGCAAACTTCCAGCAAGAAGGAAGGGTACAAGTTGACAGACAAAGGCGAAAGAGTTTGCCTAGGCAGGGTGCAAGCACAGAAGCACAGTTCTTGAGAACAACAGGAAGGACTCCATCAGGCCCATATGCTTTATTAGTACTGAAGCCTGTGATGGCAGAAAATGCATCAGCTGAAGACATTTTAATGTCAGCCATGAGGAAGTCAGAGGGAGGAAGTGATGGAGGAACAGCACCGGAATCGTCTAAGGTGGAATTGGAGGAGAAAGTCTGAGCGAAGAGATCTGCTTTATCAGTAGAAGAAATAGCTACAGAGCCATCAGAGTAGAAAAAAGGAGGGAAAGATGATGAGGTAAAGTTGTTAGAAAGGTTTTTGGCAAGGTGCCAGAAGGAGCGGGAAGAATTCGAGTTGGACAGTTGAGAGCATTTAGTACGGATGAAATTATTTTTAGCAAAGCGAAGAACAGACTTAGCATGATTCCGAGCAGGAACGTATAAAAGATGTGATTTAGGGGTGGGTTGGCTCCGGTACCTTTTATAGTCCCTCTCCTTCTTGCGGACAATATTAGAACAAGCGTGATTAAACCAAGGCTTTCTTGCATTAATCAAAGGAAATGAGAAAGGAATGTATGCTTCCATGCCCGAGAGAATAACCTCCGTAATGCGCAAGGCACACTCAGATGCCTCCTGGCCATGGAAGCAGTAATCATTCCATGGAAAATCAGAGAAGTACTGCCTGAGGGCCTCCCAATCCGCAGCTCCAAAACGCCACAGACGACGTTTCTTTGGAGGGTCCACAGGCCTTACCGGAGCGATAGGACAGGCTAAGGTGATAAGGTTGTGAAAGGAGGAAGTCTTGCTTCCTTTCCTTCATTTTTTCCCCTTCATCCCCTCTCTCTCTCTGTATGTATGTGTGTATGTATGTTTGTACGGTATGTGTCTATGTTTGTATGTATGTATACTGTATGTGTATGTATGTTTATCTACGTCTCGTCTGATTTCTGACGGTAAATTTTCACTCCCTCCTCCTCGCTTCTCGTCTCTGTTATCACCTTCCTCTCCCCTTCGTACATTTTTCAATTACCCTCAGTTTTTCGTTTCTGCTTTCTTCCTCCTCATGCTCGTCTTTTACTGTCTTCTCTCACAGTTCCCTCAGGCCGCCTTTCCTCCTCCTCCTTCATGTCATCCTCTTCCCTATCCTTCCTTCCTTCCTCATATTTTCTCTTCTCCCATACCCTTTTTTGACTTTCTTCCTCCATTGTCTTCCTGCGTTTATCTTTCTATGTTACTCTTCCTTTCATGTCATCCGCTCTCTCCATCTCCTCTCCCTGTCACCTTCCTCCTCTCCCCCACCATTCTGAATGTATTTTCTGACTTTTGCCTTTGTCAGAATTTCAGATTAGTTTTACGGAACAGAATTTTTCCTCTCGAGTTGACATGTACACACGATCAAAAAAGTATCGGTGCACATTTGGCCCGAAACAAATTGACGCCACGGACGATGGACTCTAGAAATGTTTGATTATTGTCCCTCATGTTGTCAAACATGCTTACTGTCACGGTTTTTTTTAAATATCACGGTTTTTTTAAAATAAATGTTTATTATTATTTAATTGATAATAATGTTCAATAACATTGAAGAGCAGGGACAATGATTGTCTTACTAAATCAAGCAACGATTACTTTACGCTAGCTTGCTTCGCACGATTCTCTAAGAACGAGAATTTATAAACTTTCTCGACAGTACACAACAGAGACTAATCACTCAATTGCTGTTTATTTGTACTGTGGCCTCTGGAGAAAGTTACTTCACCCCTGACAATAAATAACTAATACTAATAACAGTATCAGGTTCTTGCTGGTGCTTAACTCCTAGGAGGCACAACGGATTTTAAGTTTAATACAAGACTGGCCTAAGTACCAGTTATGAATAGCAAAACGTTTATGCAAGCTAGGAGCTATATGGAAAATAAGCTTAATTGTGGAGAAATGAAACAAGAGTTTACATCACATTAAGCTCAAGAAAAAGAACTGTTAAATTTATTGATTACAAAAATAAATTTAACGTTACATTTCAAATCAAATTAATGAGATTGCACTCACTCACTCACACAAAAGCTAAATACTTACGCCTAGGAAAAACACCTTAATTAAACTCTTAAGTCTAGGAAAATACAAAAAGGAAATACTGGTCAATGAATGCTGTGTATCACCCAAAGCTGAACTAAGGATGGGAGCACTGGAGAACTGTGAAGTGGAGTTTGGGTTCTAGCTGACCTCTCACACTACTGGCACAGGACCTCTCTCTGTCAGAGCAAACATTCGACTGCCTAAGTCGTGGGAAACAAAAGCGGAGCACTAGGCGGCATTTTTTAACGGTCGAGTGAGCGAAACGCGCCCAAAACAAATCGCTCAGCAGAAGCGCTAATGTCTCACACAGAGACGATCACGTATGACAATGAAAAATTGATTTGACAAAGCTTCCGTCCAAATGAGCGGTTAACTGAACGATACACAGTGAGTTTTCCACTAATAGTTCGTGGCTTCTCACAAAAGGGAAATGTCGCGAATTTGATTTATGACATTACGCCCCTACAAAATTAAATTTTTTCCTTATGGGAAAAAATTTGTTGATATATATATATATATATATATATATATATATATATATATGTACACATCCTAACTCAGTCACACAAGATTCACACTGTGGTGTGTGTGGTATCCTGCTACAGGAGAAAGTTGCAGTCACCAGTGAGCGAAAAAAAAATCGTATTTACGTTAATAGAAGCAAGCTTGAGGGAAAAACTCCGTGACAACGGTGAAAATCCTGTACTCAGGTCAAACTGAGTGAAAAGTCTCTACATTTACACTGTCAACTAATTGTTGTGTAGCGTGATGTATGTAATACACGGTGTAGGTGTGACAGTTGTAGTGTAACTGTACCTACGTGTAAAATGACATAGTAAATAATAACATGGCGACGATGAAGGCAGAGGAGAAGAGGCGGCAGCGTGCGGCAGATGATCAGCTGGCCCGCACAGCAAAACTGCTACACCCATTGCTGTACCTGCAAAACCAATTAAGGTGGAGCATCAAAAGTGTCAGTGAGACAAAATTCTTATTAAGTTACAATTACTCTCTCTGCCTAGCAATCAGTACATGCTCCGAAAAGTACGCTCTGGCTGAAAAATACAAGTTACAGCCTAAGCTTCGTACATTCGAGGTCGCCATTAATTATAGCACACGATTAGTGTCGGCAAGTTGAGAATCCTTGTGCAAACTCGGGTCTTCCATAGCCTCGAACTGCACACGGGTCCTCAACCTGTGCCTTAACCCACAGTACTTATATTAATATCAGGAAGCTGAGAATCATTGTGCAAACTCGGGTCTTCCATAGCCTCGAGTCGCCTCTGTGGTGTTCTCTCTCGAACTTCCCCCTTAACCTACAGTACTTATATTAGTATCGGAGAGCTGAGAATCCTTGTGCAAACTCGGGTCTTCCATAGCCTCAAGTCGCCTCTGTGGAGTTCTCACTTCCCCCTTAACCTACAGTACTTATATTAGTATCGGGGAGCTGAGAATCCTTGTGCAAACTCGGGTCTTCCATAGCCTCAAGTCGCCTCTGAGGAGTTCTCTCTTCCCCCTTAACCTACAGTACACGTGTATGTACAGGCCCTGGACATACTGTGTCCTGTTGGGCCAACAAGTGAGACGTTAGGTCTATACTTTTGACTGGGAACCAGGCTGGTCCTTGGATTACTCAAATCTCTGAGGATGCCTATCACGGAACCCAGCATACAACAACTGCCCATGTTAGTCAGCAGTTAGCAGGCGAGACATCAGGTCTGCACCTACGTTATCACTTCCCTTGATGTATCTCACAACAAGGTTAAACTGCTGTAAATACAGTGTCCAGCGTGTCAATCTTGCATTAGCCGTCTTGGTCGTGCTAAGACTAGTGAGTGGCATATGGTCAGCTTCCAGAATAAATGATGCCCCAAATAAATAATAATAATATTTTTTAACACCATCAACCACAGCCAAGAGTTCTTTCTCAACAGTACTGTAATTCCTCTCGGCGGGTTTTAGCCTACGGCTGTGGTATGCCACTGGGAAGATTCCACCTTCCGATTCCTGCATCAATATGGCACCGACTCCATCTTGTGAAGCATCAGTGCGCAGTATGAAAGGTTTGCTGGAATCAGGCAACTGCAAGATAGGCTCCTTGCACAACATATTCTTGAGGGTGGCAAAAGATCTCTCTTGCGCTTCTCCCCATTCAATGGTGTTTGGAGCATATTTCCGTAGCACTTCGTACAACGGTTGGGCAATGAGAGCAAAGTTGGGGATAAAACTCCTATAATATCCCACTAGGCCAAGAAATGCCCTAACCTGTTTCTTGGTCACGGGTCTCGGGGCTTCTCTAACCTTCCTGATCTTGTCACCCTGACACCTGCAGTGATTGTTGCCAACAATATGACTGAGGAACTCCACCTCACTGTGAGCAATCTTGCATTTGCTAGGCTTCACAGTCATGTTGAAACTCTGGAGTCTACTGAAGACAATTTCCAAGAGTCTGAGGTGCTCCTCCAATGTGGCGGAATAAACGAGGACATTGTCAACGAACATCTCTACTCCTACAATACCATGGAGCACTTGTCTCATGGCATGATTGAATACTGCTGGGGAATTGGTAAGTCCAAATGGGAGGACTTTATACTGGTACAACCCCCTAGGAGTAGCAAAGGCAGTGAACTGACGACTCTCAGGATGAAGGGGAATCTGGAAGAATCCCTTCGCTAGGTCGAGCTTCGTGAAATATCGTGACCCTGCCAGCTTGGAGAAGATGGCAATATGGTCACCCATTGGCTCAGCATCCACTTTGGTGATTGCATTGAGCCTTCTATAGTCGTCACAAATCCTGCCTCCACCATCTTTCTTGCAGACTACTACCATCGGACTACAGTAAGGAGATGAGGACTTTTCGATAATGCCTGCAGTCTCCATGTCAGCAATTTCCTTATCTACTGCATCCTGTAGTCGCATGGGAATCGGATATGGCTTATAATCTTTATAGGAGCATTGCTGGTCAACTCAATTTTATGACATGCAACCTTTGCAAGTCTAGGTTGGTCTGAGAAGACATCAGCATACTGACAGAGCAGTGACCATAAGGCATTTAGGTCTCCTACTGCTAAGTCAGGGTTAAGTAAAACATCTTCGACAGTCTCTTCCTGACGGGACTGAGCGGTTAAGGGCTCGTCATCATGGTCATCAGCTGGGATCACCACGGCTGCCCCGGTTTCTTCCAGTGGCTGGTCACTATCATCAGCTACTCGTAGGCCAGTCTCCTCGGGGTCTGACTCATGATAAGCCTTCAACATGTTAATGTGGAACCTTTTACGAAGATTCCCCATCTGAATTATGTAGTTGAGGTCTGAAATGCGCTCTACTACATCAAATGGACCCTTCCACTGCGCCAACAACTTGTTCTGGGCAGTGGGGAGTAATACCAAGCATTTATAGCCTGGATTAAACTTCCGAAGCTTTGCCTTCTTATCGTAATAAGCCTTTTGCACTTCACGCGCCTTGATCAGTTCTTCCTTAGCTAACTCGCACGTCGACTGGAGGCGGTCAGCCAAATCAAGGACGTAGGTGTAGGCGGTCTTGACTTCAGGGTCGGGTTCTTCATCGTCCCATAACTCACAAAGGACTTGAAGTGGGCCCCGGACCGACCTTCCATACACCAGTTCAAAGGGTGAGAATTTCAATGAATGCTGTGGGGCTTTTCGATATGCAAATAGAAGAGGAGCAATGAACCGCGGCCATTCCTTTGGCTGTTCGGCGGTCATGCGCCTCAACATCTCCTTGAGAGTTCCATTGAACCTCTCACACAACCCGTTACACATGGGATGATACGACGTAGTTCGTAAGCCTCGGATGGACAGCAACCTGAACGCTTCGTTCATCATTGCTGAAGTGAACTGCGAACCCTGGTCGCTTAAGACCTCCTTAGGGATACCTACATGACAGAACACTTCAATTAATGCCTCAGCAACACTGACGGCCTCTATATTCTTAAGGGCCACGGCTTCATGCCACCGTGTGCTGAAATCAACAATAGTGAGGATATACTTTGATCCATCACTAGCCCTAGGGGAGATTGGCCCAACTATGTCAACTGCTACTCTCTCGAACGGTTCAGAGATTATAGGCATTGGCTTCAATGGTGCAGGACGGACACGTCCCCGGTCAGTGGTACGCTGACACACATCACAGGAACGTACGAGCCTCGTTATTTCCCGTCCCATTCCTGGCCAGAAAAAGTCAGCATGGATGCGGTCAGAGGTCTTCTTTTGACCCATGTGACCTCCCATCGCTGAACAATATGACCTAATTCAAACACTGCTCGGCGATACTTTGCAGGAATGACAAACTTCAGTCGAACCTCACCCTGGGGTGTCTGTGACTCACGGTACAGCCGTCCTCGCTTACGAAGGAACCTGGCTTGTCCTCCCCGTGAATACTTGATCACTTTACCCTCCAGCTTCTTGCGCACTGAGGCAAGTGTCAAGTCAGTCTGTTGCTCTTGGACAACATCTTGACTACGAATCAGATCTTGCGGCGTTGCGACGGTCAACGGAGTGACGCGATTTGGAGCCTTGGCCATGGCTCGTGTTATCGCAGCAGCCGAAGTCTGAGTAGCAACATCTACAGCGCAACTATTTTTAACTCCATGAATGTTTCCTGCTATTAGGTCAAATAGAGGTTCTGGCATGACAACTGCAAGTGTCGTACTAGTATAAAATGGAGATGCCACCTGGATACGTGCCTCAGGGAACAATCTCACTGATCCATCAATAAGTCTAACTTGGATCTGTCGACCTGTATACTCATCAGGCCGAACTAAACTCTGCTTAACAGAGCAACCTGAGGAACCATTGTCCCTCAGAACATTTACGGAAACACCTCCCACAGACCCTGGCTGAACAAGAAAGGCAGTGTTGCTGGTGGAAGGGTCTGAGGAGGTAGCAGCCAGTCATTCATGAGACTGCGGAACAACCGATGCAGCAAACGTGGCGCCCTGGGAACTAGGTGTCTGAGGAGAGTTCATGGTCGGAGGGGGACTTGTGAACTGTTGGGAAGTACCTGTACTGGTAGAGATGGCACCACCGGGTACTTGTGGAATGAAGGCTGCATTTGCCTCCTGCCTCCGATACACTAATTGACCTGACTGAGGGTTACGTGGCTTGTCCTTGTATTGCTGCTGCTGCTTGGGGAACTGCTGCTGGTTGGGGTGCTTGTTGTACCGCTTCCAAGCAGGCTGCTGTGTATTTTGCCCCTGGTCCTTCTGCGGTTTGCTTGGACCTTGGCCATTACTCTGAGAACGGCCTTGGTGCTGGGATTCAGTCTGAGACGATTTCCCAGATTTATCAGGTTTTCTGTTCCAGGTGTTTTGCTTACGAGTTTGATACCCATATGCAGTAAAGAATGCATCAGCCTTTCTGCCATTGGCTGGCATCTTTCACCTGGCAGATCTTAAGCTGTGCTATGAGCTCAGCAGGCCACGACCTCTCTAGCTGTGTACGCAGCATAAGGTCAATTATCCCCTCACGCGTGGAAGGAGTTTCATCTTTCTCCATCCACTCATTTAAGTAAGCAGTGAGACGATTGAGGAACTGAACAGCTGTCTCCTTGTCTTGGAGACGAGCTCGCATGAACTGAACTTTGGCGTCGTCTACTGTGAGACCATACGCCTTAATGAGTGCAGCTTTCATCATCTCATATGTGAGATTGTCTCCACGAATTCTGTGGAGAATATCGTGGGCAGGGCCCTCAAATAAACTAAGAAATTGGATCCGCTTAGCTGCCTCATCCAGTTGATACATGTCTGCCATGTCCTCAAAACGAGCTATGTACGGCTCGATTCGCTCGCTTTCCTTGTATGAAGGAAGCTTGATGCATGGGGTCGCCAGGACATGTGCAGGGAGAACGCTCGTGGAGCTTTGACCAACCGCACCAGATGTATCTGAAGCCAAGGAATCTCGCTTGAGCTTCAGCATTTCATATTCATGTTTTTCGCGTGCTTCTCGCTCGGCACGTTCGTGTTCTCGTTCTCTCTCTCGTTCCTCATGCTGTTCTCGCTCATGTTCCAAGTCGAGTTCGCGCTGTTTTTGCTCGTGTTCGCGCTGTTGTCGCTCTTTTTCTAACTCGAGCTCGCATTGTTTCTGCTCGTGCTCGCACTACTTTTCACGTTCCTCACGCTGTTCTTGCTCGTATTCGCGCTGTTCTCGCTCGTATTCGCGCTGAATCTTATTCTCTTCACGGGCATCATTCTCGCGCTGCTGCTTCTGATTATGCCGTGAGAGTATATACTCTTTAATTTCGGTTGGGTCCGAAAGACCCATTTCTTTGGCTTCCTGTAAAAATACAGTGGTAGCCATGGCGCTAATTTACTAAGCAAACTGAAATTGAGAACTGACTGCTTCGCAAACGAATGCTAATAACACAAATAAAGAATACAGACACAAGCTAGTGGTGACCAGTCTTATCTAGTTAACTGGCAAAGAATAAATCAAAAATGTAAATGACTGGGAAGACTCAATAACAGACACAATGGGTACAGCGACTACCCAGGAGAGAATAAAATCGTCTGGCGTTACCAAGAATAAACTAAATAGAGTTAAGTACTCTATGAATTGATAAAGCAAAATTCACTTGCTAAATTAAGGGTAAACACCAGTAAGCTTGTGCCTATAAACTTTAATGATAAATTCCTAAATATGAAAGAGTGAGTACTATCTCGTGAATAGCTTTAGAGCTAGGAGTTAATATCCTGGAATGAGGTGGCTAATTGTCACGGGTTTTTTTAAATATCACGGGGTTTTTAAAATAAATGCTTATTATTATTTAATTGATAATAATGTTCAATAATATTGAAGAGCAGGGACAATGATTGTCTTACTAAATCAAGCAACGATTACTTTACGCTAGCTTGCTTCGCACGATTCTCTAAGAACGAGAATTTATAAACTTTCTGGACAGTACACAGCAGAGACTAATCACTCAATTGCTGTTTATTTGTAATGTAAGTTCTGAGAAAAGTTACTCACCCCTGACACAATAAATAATAATACTAATAACAGTATCAGGTTGCTTAACTCCTAGAGGCACAACGGATTTGTTTAATACAAGACTAAGTACCAGTTATGAATAGCAAAATGTGTTTATGCAAGCTTGTGATTATATGGAAAATAAGCTTAATTATGGAGAAATGAAACAAGAGTTTACATTACATTAAGCTCAAGAAAAAGAACTGTTAAATTTATTGATTACAAAAATAAATTTAACAGTTCTTTTTCTTGAGCTTAATGTAATGTAAACTCTTGTTTCATTTCTCCACAATTAAGCTTATTTTCCATATAGCTCCTAGCTTGCATAAACGTTTTGCTATTCATAACTGGTACTTAGGCCAGTCTTGTATTAAACTTAAAATCCGTTGTGCCTCCTAGGAGTTAAGCACCAGCAAGAACCTGATACTGTTATTAGTATTAGCTCTTTATTGTCAGGGGTGAAGTAACTTTCTCCAGAGGCTAACAGTACTAAAAAAAAAAAAAAAAAAAAACAGCAATTGAGCAATTAGTCTCTGCTGTGTACTGTTGAGGAAGTTTATAAATTCTCGTTTTTAGAGAATCGTGCGAAGAAGTCAGCGTAAAGTAATCGTTGCTTGATTTAGTAAGACAATCATTGTCCCTGCTCTTCAACATTATTGAATATTATTATCGTCAATAATATTTAGCATTTATTTTAAAAACCCCGTGATATTTTAAAAAACCCCGTGACACTTACATAAGTATGTCATAGATTGATTTCATACGACAATTTATGGTTGATATTGTTACTGAAGGCATATTCAGATAATAATATATATATTTTTTTTTTCCAGGGAGTACACAACCTTTATTGATCATTTCAGATACCATCATACCCCTCCTGCGCGATACTTTTATGATCGTGTGTACATGTCCATATTTTCTTTGTGTGACAGTCATAGTGTTTCCCTTTTTCTTACCGGCTACTGTACTAGAGGGGGAGTATTCTTTTCCAGCTTCTCATACTGTAGTTTAGATCTGCAGCATAAGAGATTTAACAATATGCCCGTTAATAGTATTCCCTGGATTTTCTTTCAATATTTAGTATTATTGTTTGCTTCGTGCCTTTCTGCTCTCTTCTTGCCCGTTTCCTTTTTCTTTCTCCCCCCTTTTTCCTTGTCCTGTCCTCTTTCCTTTTCCTTTTTCGCACTGTTTCCCTCCCCTCTTACCTTCTTCATTTTCCTTCCACTCATTCTGCCGTCTTCTTACGCTTTCTTCTTCTTCTTTTTCTACCGTCTTCCTCTCTCCTATTCCTCCTGTCCTCCTCCTGTTCTTCCTATCTTTTTCTCTCGTTCTGTCCTCCTCTAATTAACCACTTCCTCTCACCATGTCCTCCCCCAGTTTCTGTATTATTTCTCTCGCTCCCGTTTTCTCTGCTTCCTCTTAACTTCTCGTCTGCGCTCCTCGTCTTCCTACCTTCTTCCTCCTCCTCTCTCTTCCTGCATCTCGTCCTGTTCTCCTTCCTACCGTCTTCCTCTCTTCCTCCCCCCCTCTCATTTACCTCCCCCTCCTCATCACGGCACCAAGGCAGTGTTTGCTCGCAGCGGTCCTGTCTGTGGGGAGGTTGCCGACCCCCCTCTGCTTTTTCTCTCTCTCACTGGCGCACCCTTTCTCACTCCCCATTCTCTCTCTCTCTCTCTCTCTCTCTCTCTCTCTCTCTGCAGGATTTTTTACTTTCTTTTTCCCGTTCATTACATTTGCGCTTGCGAAACAGGAGCAGGTGTTATGTTTTGATGGGCGTGTGTGTTTACTGTTTATAAACCCTCTTTCTCCACATCTCTATATTCTTACCTTCTTCCCTTTTTTCTTCATTTTCTCCACATTTCCACTTTTACTCCTGCATTTCCTTTCTTCTCTCTTTTTCCTGCTATGGTGAGCCGGCGTAATGCAGTTAGCCTTTGTCCCCTTGTATCTTCACACTGCCACTCCATTGGTTTTTGCTCTCTCTCTCTCTCTCTCTCTCTCTCTCTCTCTCTCTCTCTCTCTCTCGACTTTTGGTATCCCACAGATTTAGTTTTTGTCTATTTTTCTTTCTTCTTGACTTCTTGATTGGGTTTGTCTTTCTTTTCTTTTATCACTGTATTTGCACTCTTGTACTTTTTCGCGCTCTCCCAGTCATTATTCTTACTGTATTTATTTTTATGTGCAATTCCTTCATTTGACTACTATTCTGTTTTTGTATATTTCTTTTTGATCGTATTATTTTCATTATTTTTTATTTCTTCCAGGTTATTCATATA
Source organism: Coenobita brevimanus (assembly GCF_032717465.1). Taxonomy (NCBI): domain Eukaryota; kingdom Metazoa; phylum Arthropoda; class Malacostraca; order Decapoda; family Coenobitidae; genus Coenobita; species Coenobita brevimanus. The sequence goes on from NC_136982.1 coordinate 24,736,763, forward strand.
TATTGCGCATAGTTTTATTAGCAATTAATCTTTTGAGTATGATACCTTATTTATTTTATTCATTACCTCCAGACGATTTTATTTTCAAACTAGAGGATTTAAATACAGCCTTCATTAACCTCTTCATCACAAGGAGTTTCGCGTTTTATCAATTATCATCAGCCTCTTCAGTACGATGTCTTTGTTTTCATCTGATTTTTGTTACCTCCACACGATTCACTGTAGCTTAATGAGAGACTAATTGAAGGGAAAGTATAATTATATTTAGTCTTCGTTAATTTCTTCACTATACGGGGTCTCGCCTAAGCTACATTATATCGTTTTCCTGAGTAGCCAGAAGGAAACGAAAGGCGTCACGGTATTGGAAGGTCAAAGTGGAGAAATTAAAATACGAACTTGTGTCAGAGGAATGTGAGTAAAGGATGAAGGAGTTACGGTCAGTGAATCTGGAACAGGTGGGTTTAGGAAATGTGTGGAGTGCGTGAAGAGTGATTGACTTAAGTGACGTATTTTCCTTTGTTCTTGGTACTCTCAGGCGTTTTTTTCTTTTCTTTCAGTTTGGACGGGACCTCCATTAATGAAGTGGTGAGGGAACAATATCCAGCTCTGCAGTTCGAGAAGTGACTCGTAAGCTAAATACGAACATACTCTGTTTACTGTAACTGGGCTTAAAATTGCCATCTCCCCAACTTGAATGCAGAGCTGTAACTAAAGATTAACACTGAAATAGGATGCTGGTCACGAAGAAGTGCTATAGAAAGGATGCAGAGCCGAAGTATTGTCTAATTCTGATACTGAACTACTGGAAATAAGCTGCAAAAGGACGAAATCACTGCCTGGTTAACGTGAATGTGCCCTAATATGTGTGAAGGTAGTGAGAATACTATTGTTAAAGCACCACTGGACTGAAGGGGTTAACATCATCAAACCGATGACGTATTCTTAATTATTTTTACCAACAGACGATTTTATTCTGTGTAGGAGAGACTTTTTTGAACTGGGGGTTAGCTATAGCCTCCACTGACATCTTAATACAAATGGTCTCTTTTAAGACGAATAAAGTCGTCAGGAGGTAGCAAGAATACAATAATGATTACGCACAAGGAATTAAAAGCCTTCGTTGTGATGCAAGGTTGTCATTTAGTAAGAGAGCATGGTGGGATGAGAGTGGGAAAGGGAAAGAAGAAATGGGTGGGAGAGGAGAGAGAGCATGGTTGGATATGAAAACTGCAAGAATGGAGGAATCGTTGGATGGGCTGGATGCAAGAGAGGAGTTAAGCTGCTAATGAGAGAAAATGTACTGAGAGAGTTAAAAGGGTGTGGTAAGGAGTTGTAAGGGTGTCGGCTGGTCGGAAAGGAACAGAATGGTGTGATGTGGAGGGGGAGAGAGAGAGAAGGAAGAATTGGTCGGGGTGGATGCAAAACTGTAGTTAAGACGAGGGGAAGAAGGAATATACTGAGAAAGACAATGGTGTGAGGGAGGGGAGGAGGGATGTGAATGTGAGTTAGTAGGAAGGGGTGGATGTGACTGTCGTGTGGGTGTATGGGTGTGGTGTCGGTTTTCGGGTGTATGGATGTGGGTGTCGGTGTCGGTGTGTGGGTGTATTGGTGTCGGAGTCGGTGTGCTGGTGTATGGGTGTGGGTGTCGGTGTGCGGGTGTATGGGTGTGGGTGTGGGTGTCGGTGTGCGGGTTTATGGGTGTGGGTGTCAGTGTGCGGGTGTATGGGTATGGGTGTGGGTGTCGGTGTTCGGGTGTATGGGTGTAGATGTAGGTGTTCGGGTGTATGGGTGTGGGTGTGGGTGTCGGTGTGCGGGTGTATGGGTGTGGGTGTCGGTGTGCGGGTGTATGGGTGTGGGTGTGGGTGTCGGTGTGTGGGTATATTGATGTGGATGTGGGTGTCGGTGTGCGGGTATATGGGTGTGGGTGTGGGTGTCGGTGTGTGGGTATATTGATGTGGATTTGGGTGTCGGTGTGCGGGTATATGGGTGTGGGTGTGGGTGTCGGTGTGTGGGTATATTGATGTGGATGTGGGTGTCGGTGTGCGGGTGTATGGGTGTGGGTGTCGGTGCGTGTATGCCGGTGTGTGCTTGTGGGTATGGGTGTGCGGGCGTGGATGTTGGCATCGGCTAGTAAGAAGGGAACAATATATATCTTTCGGAGGCAGGCAGAAAAAAATGATTGGGGTAGAAGCAAGGCAGTATCTCAGCTGCACGTAAAGGTGTATATAGATATTAGCAAAGAGAAAGAAGAAAAAGACCATGTTTTATTGAAGAATCTGCAGGAGGTAACTATTTTCATATACGTTATTGTAATGTCTTAGTTTTATTAAATGCTTTTCCATTTTTTTGCTGCACCATTTCGGATGTTCAAGTTCAAATGATTATTACATTTTGCATTCTGTGCTTTGTCTGATATTTTGTTCTCGTTTTTAATTGACACGTGATTGAAGTGATTAAAACGCGCCAGTCATGGATATTTAATCTTAAAATGTCACTGTGAGGTTCATTACAGGAAGTCGTTGAAGGGAAGTCAGAGGAAACGGGGAAAAAATCACCATCTTGTATAAACCTAGTGGAAAGTATAGCATCAGTCCTGTCTGAAGTAATACTGTTTTTTTCGTTTAAACTTTCACATTCTTATTGCCATTTTCTCCTGTGCCTGATATTGTTTTATCATTTTTCTCCACAGGTAAGATTATTGACCTCCGGGAGTGCGAAGAGGACAGGTGCACAGACCTCCCCAGCGCCCACCCTCCCACCTCTCATCACCCCCATTCCCCCTCCCCCACTCACTCCTCTTACCTCACATACCTCCTCCCTTCCCCTCGCCCCCTTCGTCTCTCGCCTCTCATCTCCTCTGCCGTCCCTCCTTCCCGCTTTTCCCCTCACCGCCACCCCTCCCACCCTCACCTCTTCACTCAGTCCTCTTACCTCATATTCTTCCTCTCCCCATCCCCTTCGTTTCTCTCTCTCTCTCTCTCTCTCTCTCTCTCTCTCACACACACACACACACACACACACACACACACACACACACACACACACACACACACACACACAAACACACACACTTTCTACCCCGCCACTGACCAGTCTCGTTCCTCTCCCCTTGAACATCCTTTCTCGTCCCCCCTCCCATTTACTTTCCTCCTCCTCCTCCTCCTCCTCCTCCTCCCTTTTTAATTTTCTTCTTTTTCATCCTACTCTTTTCCATCTCTTTCTTTCACTTTCTTTCCCATCAGTCCTTCCCTTGTCGTTTCCATCTTCTTCCATCTAATCCTTTCACTTTGTTTTCCATGCCTTCCCTCTTCCGTCCCTTCCTTTCATTTTCTTTTCCACCTCCCTTTTGTGTTTCCATCCACTGCCTCTTCCATCCAGTCCTTTCCCTTTCTTTTCTCTCTACCCTCTTTCATTCCTGTTTTCCTTCTTCATCATCTTTTCCTATTATCCCATTCTTTTTATTTTTTTTACGTCCCCTTCCCCCTACATTTTCCTTTCAATATCACCCATTACTTTTCAACCCCTCCTTTCCCTCTCTTATATCCACATACGTTTACATCCTTCTTCCTTCCTCCGCAGCCCCATCCTCCTCCTTCTCTTCCATTTTCCTTTTCACCTCACATTTCCCCTCTCCCTGTCCACCCCCCTCCCATACTATTTCGTCCCTTCATCTCACTCTCCTCTTTTGTCTCCTCTCTTCCCTTCCGTCTCCCCTCCTGTATCCTCCCTCCATCCCCCTCTCCCCTTCTACCCTCCCTCTCTTTCCTTGCAGTCTTCCCACTTATTCCACTACCCCCCCCATCCCCCACGCTTACCTGGGCAGGCCGGAGACAGGTGAGGTGATTTTGTTCTCTTCCTCTCCTTCCTCATTCCTTCCTCCTCATTAGTCCTACCTACTTTTTTTTTTTTTCTCACTTCCTCTCTGATTCCCTTGTCTTTGCCTTTCCATTTTTCTTATCCCTTTGTCTGTCTGTCTTTATGTTTGCCTTTGTTTAAGCTTTTATCAATATATTGTACTGTTCATGAATACCAATTTTCATGGTAGTCAATCTCTTGTTTTTTAAGTTAATAGTTTCTTCAGCCTGAGTGCCTCTTTTTGAGTGAATAAGACCGTTTGGTACGGTCCATCTTAATGAAAAATATAGTCTTACTGAAGGAGTGAAAGTATTTGATTGCATAACGTACGTGAAAGAATAATTTTTGAGGCTGAAATAACAAAGCCACATAACTGTATATCAATATATCCAGTGAGTGGAGTCGTTGCGGGTTATCCTTGTGAGGTTAGTCCTAACTCTAACGCAGTAGGGCTTCATTCTGCTGAGTAAAATCGTCTGACGTACCGTACCAGAATACCAAAGTTAACCACAGGAGTCAGAGGGGTAAGTCGTATTCTAAGTGGTGTTGAAGATATGGTAACTTCTCTATTATACGACTTATTCTGAGTCATGCACATCTTCCACATCCATTCTACTACTATCTCTCCCCCATGCTTCAGCATTTCACCACACACTCCATCAATTCCTGGGGCTTTCCCTGATTTAACTTTCTTCATTGCTTCCACAACTTCTATCCTACTGATTTCTTCCTGTCTTCTCACCTCCCTCCTTCTCCCAGCCATTCCCCAGCCACTTATACTCGCATTACTTCCATCCTCCACGTTCAACAATTCCTTAAAGTGTTCTCTCCATCTGCTCACTTTTTCTCCCTTCTCCACTAGTAATCTACCATTTTTATCTTTCACTCCCCTGCTAACTTCACTTCCACCCTGTCTTACTCTTTTCACCTCTCTCCAGAACATTTTCTTACAGTCCCTCCACTTTACACTCAAATTCCTACCAAATTCCTCATCCACTCTCTTCTTACTCTCTCTTACTAATCTTTTCACCTCTCTCTTTCTTTCTACATATAACTCTCTCTTCCGCCTCTCAACCTCTTCCACGCCAGGGAGGAAGGTAGAGTCCCGGAGGATTGGAAGTCAGGTATAATTATTCCCTTGTACAAAGGAAAAGGGGAAAAAGAAGTGTGTGGTAATCATAGGGGCATTTGTCTTCTTAGTATAATAGGAAAAGTGTATGGTAGGATATTTATTGACAGAGTTAGAGAAAGAACAGAGGAATTAGTTGGAGAAGAACAGGGAGGCTTTAGGAAGGGAAAAGGTTCTGTAGATCAGATATTCATTCTCAGATCTTTAGTGGAAAAGTTTCTAGAGAAGGGAAAGAAGTTGTATGCGGCTTTCATGGATTTGGAGAAAGCATATGACAGGGTGGATAGACTAGGATTGTGGAAAGTGTTAAGAATATATGGAGTAGATGGGAAGTTGTTGAATGCTGTGAAGAGTATGTACGATGGTGCGAAGGCTGCAGTGCGTGTGAATGGTGAACTAAGTGAATTTTTCTCTTTGAAAGTTGGGTTGAAACAGGGATGTGTCATGTCTCCATGGTTGTTCAATCTGTACATGGATGGGGTAATAAAAGAGGTACAAGGTAGGGTAGTGGATGTTGGAGTGGCCCTGGTGAGAGAGGATAGTGTTTGGAAACTCCCTGTGCTGTTGTTTGCAGATGATACTGTGTTGTTGAGTGAAGACGAAGGGGAGCTGCAAGGCTTGGTGGATAAGTTTGGGAGAGTGTGTAAGAAACGGAATCTAAAGGTGAATGTAGGGAAGAGTAAAGTGATGGTCTTTGAGAGAGGTGAAGTCAGTGAATGTACAGCGAGGTTGGATAGTGAGGAATTGGAAAATGTGAGGACGTTTAAGTACTTGGGTAGTGTGATGAGTAAGGATGGAGGTTTGGAGGGTGAAGTGCTTGAAAGGGTACAGCAGGGAAGAAAGGTTGCTGGTTCTTTGAAAGCAGTGATAAGAAACAGGGAAGTGAGCATGGAAGTGAAAAAGTTACTACATGACAGTATTGTGATACCAACTCTAACGTACGGAAATGAAGCTTGGACGTTGTTGGAAGGACACAAGTCAAGAGTGAGAGCAGTGGAAATGAGTTATTTAAGAGGAGCCTGTGGAGTCACCTGGAGAGACAGGCTGATGAATGAGGATATAAAGGAGCGTTGTGGTGTTGATGTGGATGTGATAGGAAGCGTTATGAGGAACATACTGAGGTGGTTTGGCCATGTGGAGAGGATGTAGGGTGAAAGACTGACGAAGAGAGTGTATGTGAGTGAGGTGGAGGGGGAAAGAGGGAGGGGGAGGCCGAGGATGAGATGGAGGGATGGGGTGGAGAGGTATATGAGAGAGGGGGGTGTGAGTTGGGAGCAGGGGAGTGAAATGGCGGGGGACAGGGCGACTTGGAGGCGATTTGTTTGTGGCCACCCCAAACGGGACTGAGGCGTCTGGCAATAGATAGATAGATTCTGAGTCATACACCTCGATATTCTCTTGTATGTAACTGATGCAGATTGTTTCGGTATTAAAGTGGAGTTAGTAAGGGAGAATATTAATATTTAATGTACAAAATCATTTACAGGGGAAAAGGTGTTACGAAGTTATGGTGGTGAAGGTTCTGGTTATAAGTCCAATCACGTATTTTTTGACATTCCTGGTACCATTAGTCGATCTTATCTTAATGGAAATGTAATAAAAGGTTTAATAGAGGCTGTAAGTAACTTCTTCAGTTAAAAAGTCTCTTCAAAGTCGTTTTGTAATCGTCTGGCGGTAGCTGGAATAATGTAACAAGTACAGAAATAACAGATGTAGAGGTTTTAGGCCCCTCTGGTTAATGCCCCTGGTGTGGTGTGGTGTAGTATTTTCTGGTATGGGAGGGTGGCTTTTTATGCTGTGGTGTGTGGCTACGCTAAAGCCTTAGTGGTCTACGGAAGGGCGCGTCCACGCGTGTGCTCAAATAAGTGTTGGCAACATGTAAGCAACACAGTAACGAACACGCTGCAAACATGTTGGGAACAGCAGCGTCCACATCATGTTGACAACATCATGATGAAGTCTCAGCTGCCAGTGTTCAAACTTATCCCATCGCCTCTGCTGCCAGTGTTCAAAACTGCACTGAAACATGATTGCATACATCTGTCCAGA
>NC_136982.1:24748795-24841295 GCF_032717465.1 Coenobita brevimanus
CACACACACACACACACCAAGACGAAAGAATACGCTGAGTCATCTCTGAGGTTTGTTTAGACTACAACAACACGGAGATTGTAAGTACATGCTTTGCACTTTAAGTATTGCAAAATGGATACAAACTTCAGTAAAACAAATTTGGAAAAGAAAAGGGATAAAAGTAAAAAGCAAAATGATGATTTCTACCAAGAACTGGTTGAAGTAGAGACTCACAATAGACTGGTTGAACGTGTAAACAAACTAGAAATGGCTTTCAAAAATGAAATTGATGGAATAAAGAAGCAGATGCACTTGCAAAAGGAAGAAATAGAAAAAGTAGGAAGGGAGGCCAATAAGAAAGACATAACCATCAGTGAACTAACAGTGGAACTGAGTACACTTAGGAAGAAAATGAGTGAAATGGCAAGTTCAGTAGTCAATCACGAGAGTGTTATGGAAGAGTTCAAAAATGACACAGAGACAATTAGGCAAGTTAGCAGTCTTATTGACCAGAGCAGTGATATTGAAGAGAAGATAACACAAGTGAATGAAGCCGTGCAAAGCTACAAAAATGATGTAGAAACCACGTATGCTAAAATGGTGAAAGTAAAGAAAGACTTAGAAACAAAGGTGGAGGAAAAAAGCATTAAAAAGGAGGTGAAATGAATAATCCAAAACAATCCAAAGTTAGTCAGAGATTCAGTAGAGATAAACAAATCAATAGTAATCACTGGTATAGAAGAGGAAGAAGTTAAAAACAAGATCACAAGAGACAAAAAGGAGATGGCAAATGTAATGAGCTTACTGAAAGAAGTATCAGAGGAAATCTGTAGTAAAGACATAGAGGAACACAAAAGGTTAGGGAAATACGAGAAAAGCAAGACAAGACCTCTAAAGGTGACTTTCCAGAGTGTAAACACTGTGGAAGAGATACTAAAAAATGCAAAGAATCTTAAGGAAAAAGAGGAGTTCAAAAATGTATGGATAAAAAGATGCCTAACACAAGAGGAACTGGAATTACTGAAAGAGAAAAGGGAGGAAGCAAAAATAAAAAATGAGGGAAGATCAGAAGAGGAGAAGAAGAAATTTTTTTACAAAGTAATAGGATTGCAGGTACGAAAGTGGTACACAAATAGGATGGAAGAAAAAGGAGGAAGGTAGTAGAACCATGTTATGACAAGTTTATAAACAAGATGATAAAGTTGATGTACTCAAATGTGGATGGAATGGTATCTAAATTACTAGAGATGAATGATTATGTCAGAGAAAATGAACCACAAATAATATGCCTAATTGAAACAAAATTAATACCAAGGATATCAAATGACATACTAAACTTAGAGGAATACAATATATGGAGAAGAGACAGATATTTAAAAAAAGGAGGAGGAATTATAATATTAACTAAGAAAAATCTAAAAGTCAAGGAAATAAAACTAGATATACCATCACAAGTAGAACTGATTGCAGTAGAGATCAACACATCTGAAGGTAAAGTAATTGTAGTCAATTTGTACATGCCACGCAGATCAAACACATGGGAAAGAGACGAATATGAGGACCTGGCAGAGAGTACAATTCAGAGTGTAAGATCATTGCTACATAAAATGGAAGAGAAATCGGAAAGAATTATACTAACTGGGGACTTCAATACAAATATAAATTGGAATACTCTAGATATAAATAGCCAAGAAAGCTGTTGGGACCAAAAGCTCCTGGATCTCGTACAAGAGTTTTTCTTAACGCAACATGTGAGGGAAACCACCAGAAAAAGAGGACTTGATGTACCTTCAGTGCTAGATCTAATATTTACAAGGCAAGAAAATGATACTGACAGTTTCATATATCACCCTCCATTCGGCAAAAGCGATCATGCAGTACTAAATTATAACTTCAGGATAGCATATGACAGTAAACAGCAATGATAGTTACAAAAAGAGCCTAAACTATAAAAAGGGAAATTATCAAGACCTAAAGAAATATTTCTTAGAAGTTGATTGGGAAAATGAGCTTAGATAACAAGATTTAAATGCTGTATATAAAAATTTTTGTGAATTTTATGAAATAGGAGTCCAGAAGTACATCCCACAGCACAAAGAAGCAGATAAGAAAATACAGAAATGGTTCAATACAGAATGTAAAAAATCAAAAGAAAGAAGAGATTTGTTGTGGAATAGATACAGAAGACACAATAGTGAAAGGGCGTATAATAATTACAAACAGGCAAGAAACGACTATACAAGAATAAGGGGGGGAAGCCCAAAAACAGTTTGAGGAGGATATAATAAATAAAAGTAGTGATCAACCAAAGCTGTTTTACAGCTATATCAGAAGCAAAACTAAAGTAAAAGATATAATACAATCCATTACAGACGAGGGAATCACTTATGCACAAGAGAAAGATATTTGTGAAGCACTAAATAAGAATTTCCAATTAGTTTTTACAGAAGAAAAAAATTTTGAGAGGGACTATGTGGAACACGCATGTCCACACATGCTACCAGATATACAAATAGCAGAAAAAGTAATACAGGAGGAGTTAAGTAGATTAGACAGAGGAAAAGCAAGTGGTCCTGATGAAATTTCATGTTGGGTACTACGAGAATGTGCAAAGGAGTTAAGTAAACCATTATTTTTAATTTTCAAGAAATCCTTGAGTCAAGGTAAACTACCTGATATTTGGAAAAAAGCAAATATTGTCCCCTTATTCAAGAAAGGAAATAGACAAAATCCACTCAACTACCGACCAGTATCACTGACCAGTGTTGTAAGCAAGGTATTAGAAAAACTTATAAGAAAAGATTGGGTAAATCATCTAGAAGAACACAGTATGATAACAGAGAGACAGTTTGGTTTCAGAAAAGGAAAATCATGCGTTACTAATCTGTTGAGCTACTATGACAGAGTAACAAACACAATACAGGAAAGGGAAGGATGGGTGGACAGTATCTATTTAGATTTCAAGAAAGCTTTTGACACAGTACCACACCAAAGACTTTTATGGAAACTGTACCATCAAGGAGGAATTAGAGGCAAACTGTTTTGTTGGATGCAAGACTTTCTCATAAAAAGAGAAATGAGGACAGTACTAAGAGGAAACTACTCATCATGGAAAGAAGTGACTAGTGGAGTACCACAGGGTTCAGTGCTGGCACCAATCATGTTTTTAGTGTATATAAATGATATAAACAGTAACACTGGAAATGAGAGCTATCTGAATATGTTTGCAGATGATGCAAAAATACAAAGGAGAATTATTAACACAGACTCTTGTAAACAGCTACAAGAAGAATTAAATAAACTTCATGAATGGAGTAGTACATGGCAAATGGAATTCAATGTGGACAAGTGTCATGTAATCAAGTTTGGTAAAAGTGGAAAAAGACCTGATTGGGATTATAAGTTAGGAAATAAAATTCTATACACATCAGAAAGAGAGAAAGACCTAGGTGTGATTATCAATAACAGACTATCTCCGGCTGACCACATCAGCGAGAAGGTGCGGAACATGTATACACTGCTTGCAAATATGAGAATAGCATTCACATATATAAATGAAGACATGCTAAGAAGGATAATAACATCATTCATTAGACCAATCCTGGAATATGCATCAGTAGTATGGAGTCCTCATCTCAAAAAGCATATAGACAAGATTGAAAAAGTTCAAAGGGCCGCTACAAGATGGATACCAAGCTTAAGGGACCTAAGCTACGAAGAAAGACTACATAAACTTAATCTACCAACACTACAGGAGAGAAGGAAAAGAGGTGGCATGATAATGCTATATAAATGCATATCAGGAAAGGAGAAAATAGACATAAATGATTACTTAACATATGGAGAAGCATCAGCAAGAGGACACTGCAAAAAAACTGCATAAGAAGAGAGGTGATAAAGACGTAAGGAAATTCAGTTTCCCAAACAGAGCAATTGATCAGTGGAATGCACTATCGAATGAAATAGTGTGTGCCAAAACAATTCACAAATTTAAGGATATGTACGATAAATATGGTTTAAGACACGGGACAGTACGAGCTTGACTCATTCCTGTAAAGATACAATTAGGTAAGAACACACACACACACACACACACACACACACACACACACACACACACACACACACACACACACACACACACACACACACACACACACACACACACACACACACACACACACACACAACCTTTCACCTTTACACTCTGTCACTTTCTTGATGGATCGCTACGCTTCGTCTTCTGGAGATAGACATACAGACACACACTCTTCTCTTTTCACAGGCCTCTTTCTTTTCATGTAAATATTTCCTCTATTTTTTCGTTCACATGATTTGCTTCCTTTTGTTTGTTTCTTAAGGTGTTGAAAAATTTATTAGCTTTTTTTTTTTTATTGATTTGTGTATATTTTTTCTTATCACTTTTCTCTCTTCAGTTTATATATTATTATTTTTGTAGCTTCTTTCTTAGTTTTCCATTCTTTCGTACTTTGTCACGATGGTGAAGTATAAAATCTGTCCATCACTCTCCCTCCATAAACATTATCCGGTTTCTACCCCACATTTTCTTTTTTTATCTTGTTTCCATATCTTTTTCTCCTCCTCCTCCTCCTCCTCCTCCTCCTCCTCCTCCTCCTCCTCCTCCTTATCATATCTTACCCCTCTTATCACTCTCTTCTCCCTTCTTTTATCAGTGAAGATTACACGCGAATAACCATGAACCCCCACCAACGGTGGCATAGTTCTGCAGTTTATTGTGTTGTAGTGACAGGATTCAGATTCCTTTAATTAACCTTATTTTTTCCTCTGAGCTAAATAAAATCGTGGGAAAGTAGCAAGACAACGTCCCAGCATTTGATATTATTCAGTTCAGGAGTAGCATAGAGTGGTGAACTGATTACAGACATACTTCATTAATCCCTTCATTACTTCGAGTCTCCTCACCAAAGTAAAATAATCTTGAGGTAGAAAAAAAACACATCATCGGGCTGGAGGAGCTAATAGAACATTGGTATCTATAAGTATCGCTATAATTTTTTCTTTTTAACCTGCTCCAAATTTTAACCCTTTTACAATATATTTCACGTAGCTCAGGGCAGAAAAACAAAATACTGTGGCCATATATGCTTTCTGTAGCACTTCTTCGTGATTGGCATCACATTCTTGTGTTAATCTACTGTTATAACTGCATTCAAGATGGAGACATGGCAATTTTAGGCCAAGGTAAAGTGAACAGGGAATAGGATGTCTGCGTGTTTTAGCTTAACCCTTCATTTGCGTCTTAACCTTCATCTCTTCGTCCGTTCACTTTTTAGCCCCCCCCCCTCTCTCTCTCTCTCTCTCTCTCTCTCCTACTGTTTTATAGATTGCAGGAGTCATTGACCGTGCATATACCAGTATGTATTTTTTTTTTTTATGCGAGGAAGAAGGAACCAAAGGCCATGAGCCCGCAGTAACAGTTCCCTCCAAGAGAAAAACAAAATACAATAGAGAGCCAAATTCAAGATCCGATCAATTTGAGATGCCTGAACACACTGCGTTTGAAAGACTGGAGATCATAGGTAGCAGGAAATACAGACAGAGGGAGACAGTTCCAGAGTTGACCTGTTGCATAAATGAAAGACTGGGAGCAACGGTTAACTCTTGCATTAGAGAGTTGGACAGAAAAGGGATGAGAGTTTGCTGCCAGAAGGGTGCTACACGCCCGTCGTAGAGATGGAGGAATGCAAGCAGACAGTTCAGAGGAGCAGTGACCATTAAAGTAGCAATAGAAAAGAGATAAAGATGCAACAGTGCGGCGAAGAGACAGAGGTTGAAGGGAGTCAGTAAGAGGGGGAGAGTTAATGAGACGAAAAGCCTTTGACTCCACCCTACTGAGAAGAGCTGTATGTGGAGAGCCTCCCCACACATGAGAGTTGTACTCCACACAGGGGCGGATAAAACCCCTGTATAGAGTCAACAATTGTGCAGGGGTAAAGAAAGAGCGGAGTCGGCTTAGCACACCCAATCTCTCAGAAGCAGATTTTACAAGAGATGTAATATGATCTTTCCAAGATAAGTCCCGAGTAAATGAACCCCCCAAGCATGTTCAAGGATGATGCTGGATTAAGCTGAATATTATTAAACATTAGTGCCAACGGCCATACCACGTTGAGTACACCGCTTCCCGTCCGATCAGCGAAGTTAAGCAACGTTGGGTCTGGTTAGTACTTGGATGGGTGACCGCCTGGGAACACCAGATGTTGTTGGCATCCCTACGTGTCAAGTGGGGTTGGTGGAGGATTAGTGCCCCTCCCTGTAAAACAATTAACTCTAAGCCCTTGGCCACCCCGTGTGGGATACATGGCGTCTGGCAATGGATGGATGGGTATACCTATGGAACATTTTGTCGGGTTGATAGGTGTAAGAACTAAGTCTTAGATGCATTAAAAACAACCATATTATTTTTACCCCAGTCAGAGATAAGAGCCAAGTCAGACATTAGGTGTGCCATAGCCTCATCCCTTGTTTGCTGAAGTAACTGTTGAGATGGACGTTGCGGGAACCGAATGGAAAGGTGAAGGGTGGAGTCATCAGAGTATGAGTGGATAGGGTTAGATGTAGAGCTTAGAAGATCATTGATGAATAAAAGAAAGAGAGTTGGTGATAGGACAGAGCCCTGAGGAACACCACTGTTGATAGATCTAGGAGAAGAACGATGGCCGTCTAAAACAGCGGCTATAGAACGACCAGAAAGGAAGCTAGCAATGAAGGCACAGATAGAAGGATAGAAGCCGTAGGAGGGCAGTTTGGAAATTAAAGATTTATGCAAGACTCGATCGAAAGCCTTTGAGATGTCAAGTGCAATGGCAAAGCTTTCGCCAAAGTCCCGAAAGGAGGATGACCAGGAGTCTGAAAGGTAGGTGAGAAGATCGCCAGTGGAGCGTCCCTGACGGAACCCGTACGACGATCAGAAAGAAGATTGTGATAGGAAAGATGCCTTAAAATTTTTCTATTGAGAATTGACTCGAAAACTTTTGAAATAGAGGACGTTAAAGCAATTGGACGATAGTTGGAGGGTTGGGAGTGGTCATCCTTCTTTGGGACTGGCTGAATGAGAGCAAACTTTCAGCAAAAAGGAAAGGTACAAGTTGACAGACAAAGGCGAAAGAGTTTGCCTAGGCAGAGTGTAAGCACAGAAGCACAGTTCTTGAGAACAACAGGAGGGACCCCATCAGGCCCATATGCCTTGTTAGTACTGAGGCCAGAGATGGTAGAAAATACATCAGCTGAAGAAATTTTAATGTCAGCCATGAGGAAGTCAGTGGGGGGGAAGTGATAGAGGAACAGCACCGGAATCGTCTAAGGTGGAATTGGAGGAGAAAGTCTGTGCGAAGAGATCTGCTTTATCAGTAGAAGAAATAGCTATGTGTGTGTGTGTGTATGTATGCATGCATGGTATGTAGTAAAAAAAAAAACAGCCTTACATCAACCTGCTTTTAATGATGCGGTAAAGAAAATACCCCCCTCAGCCCTTTTTTTCTTTTTATTTTCCTTTTTTTTTTTTTTTTTTTTTGCGGGCCGAATATGTAAATATTGTGTTTGTAAATTTATTCCGGCCTCCCTCCCACATTCCATCCCTTCTTCTTTCCTCCATCTTTTTTTTTTCTTCCGTTTCCTCCTTCCATCACTCATTCAATTCTATCATCATCCCTCCCTTCCTTCATTTCCCTCTCCTTCTCTGTTTTCTTTCTCCTTTCCGTCTTTCCTCTGTTACTCCTTCCCTTGCCAGTACTTTCGGTTCTCGCCTTCATTCTCTCCTTCCCACGTTCACTCCTTTTTCTTGTTCTTTTTCCTTCTTCCTTTCCTGCCTTGTTTTAGCCTCCCTCTTTCCTTCCTTCCTTCCTTCCCTTCATTTCTTTCTTCCTTTCTTTCTTCCCTCCTTCCTTCCTTTTTTCACTTTTTTCTTCCTTCCTTCTTTGATTTTTCATTCTTTCTTCCGTTCGTCCATTTTCATCCCTTCTTTCTTTCTCTGCTTCCCTTCCCTTACTGTGTTCTTCTTCCTTCCGTCTCACCCTCATTCCTTCATACATATTTTCCCCCCTCTCTCATTCCTTATTTTTCCTTCATTTTTCCTTCCTCCACTCTTTTCTCGTTCTCTTTCTCCCTCCTTCCTTCCTTCAGCCCCCTCTCGTTCACTCCTTGCTTCCTTCGTACCTTTTTTCTCCTTCCTCTCTCATTCTTTCTTTCCATCACCCTTACATTCCGTCCCCCATTCCTTCCGTCCATCCTTCATTCTCCCCTGTTCTCTCTCTCTCTCTCTCTCTCTCTCTGTTCTGTACCTTGTTCCCTCCTACCTTGCTTTCCGTCCCTCTTCTTTCCGTCCCTCCCTCCTCCTCCTCTCCACCCCTCCCTCCTCCCTCCCTACTATTATTTACGACCCCAGTAAATATGTTTAGTGTCGTCTTTATGAGAAGTGCAATTTCTTCTTTCAGGTCCTGGACTCTCTCTCTCTCTCTCTCTCTCTCTCTCTCTCTCTCTCTCTCTCTCTCTCTCTCTCTCGTTTCCACTTTCATTGGTTTACTTTTATTACACCATTATTATTTTTAATGTTTTTCGTTTCCCTATACTCTTGCCTTATGCTGAGAGAGAGAGAGAGAGAGAGACAGAGAGAGAGAGAGGGGGGGAGGGAGGGAGGGAAAGGGAGGACAGGCAGGTGCTCTGCGCTTTGTTAATATGTTTTGCTTCATTAGATGGAATGTGTTGTCGCTTGTCCTTCAGGCCTTCCTTTCTTCCATCCGTCTTTCCTACCTTCCTTTCTTTTTCTTTCCTTTTTTTTTCTTTCTTTCCCTCTGTCTTCCTTCCTTCCTTCCTTCCTTCCTTCCTCCCTGGCTGATTCTTTCTTTTCATCATTCCAATCTGCATCCCTTCCGCTCCCTCCATTATAATCCTTGTCTTTTCTTTTTCTCCAGTTTGTCTTTCTCCTCTTCCATTCTCGCTCCTCCTGCTCTTCCTGTCCTTAGTTCTTCTCCGTCATTCCTGTCTACCAGTTTTCCCCATCCCCTCTTTTCCCTTCCTCTTTTGTCCTTTCCTTTTCTTCTTTCGTTCTCCCTTTCGTGTTTTCCATTTTCTTCACATTTTACAGTGTTCTTGCCCTGGTCTTTACAGCTTCAATTTTTCATGTCATCCTCTCCACCCTCTTGTCTCTGTCTGTCTGTCTATCTGTCTGTCTGTCTCTCTGTCTCTGTCTGTCTGTCTCTCTCTCTCTCTCTCTCTCTCTCTCTCTCTCTCTCTCTCTCTCTCTCTCTCTCTCTCTCTCTCTTTCCAGGGAACTCTTTCTGTCTCTATTTGCCGGTCTCCTTTCTGGCCTCTTTTTTCTTTCCTCTCTCTTTTTTAATTTAACCTTCGCCATGTGTTTCTGGCCTCTGTCTATTCTCCCCTCTTTTCCTGTTTGTTCGGTTCTTTGTCTGCTGTGTTTCTCTTTGACTTTTTTTTCTCCATTGTCTTTTCCATTGCGTATATACTCACTTGGAACAAAATCTCTATAATGTTTGTTTTTGTGTTTGTCTTTCGCGTTTGTGGTATACTCCTGGTCATTCCCTCACGTGTCAGAGGACGAGGAAGAGTTTTGATCCAGTTTATAGTGTATTAAGGCGTCTGGCCAGAGCGGGTCTACGTAGAGGCTAATGAGGCTAAAGCTTCAGGCTCAAGGTCTGTGGTGATCCTCGATAAATAAATGAAATTAAATAGATAAATAATGTTGATAAAGTTTTTACTGCAGTAAAAATGTACTACCATCGTCGTTATCAAGGTCTAATAACATGGCAAATACAATAACAATGCTTTCTTGTAATGTTGTGTGACTATGATGTGATAGCTGAATATTGTCATGTATGTATGTATGTGTGTGTGTTTGTATATGTGTGTATATGTGTGAATAAGAGGGCATCCAGGAATTAGCTTCAGAATTCAGATACTTACAATCCGTACCTATATCTGGCTAGGAGTAGATATTATTCCCATCAGCCCAAGGACATGCTCTATACTTGAGTCTGGGTAACGCCAAGTGTAATATTCACCTCAGGAGCCTCGGTGAAGGGGCTAGAATCGTACTCAGTTATCCTTGACCTGAAGAGAACAGTTTGGTGGTAGCCAGAAAAAATCACCAAAGCGCCTGCGTTAAGAACCACTTTTTTTTTTTTTTCTTTTTCAAGATTAGATCCTTGCATGTTTGTACTACTAATGGTTGTGACTAAATATGGAGAGTGGTTACCCAAGAGTTTTGTGTTTCCTCCTCCTCCTCCTCTTCTTCGTCTTCCTCCTCCTCCTCCTCCTCCCCCTCCTCCTCCTCCTCCTCCTCCTCCTCCTCCAGTAAAATCCAATATGTGAGTGGTTTTGGATAGTGAATCCGTGTATTTGAAGACCTTTACGCGTTGTAACTTCACACACTT
The DNA here is from genome assembly GCF_032717465.1 of Coenobita brevimanus. Classification (NCBI taxonomy): domain Eukaryota; kingdom Metazoa; phylum Arthropoda; class Malacostraca; order Decapoda; family Coenobitidae; genus Coenobita; species Coenobita brevimanus. Next base: position 24,759,208 of record NC_136982.1, read on the forward strand.
GGCTCTGTATGGGGAAGCCTTGTTGAGCCTGTCTGGTAGTGGTTCTCTCTCTCTCTCTCTCTCTCTCTCTCTCTCTCTCTCATATCGCACTAGGCTAGGCTATTCTCATCCCCTCATCCGACGTGCTACCATCTCCACCTGTAGCATTGTCAGGTAACCACTGCATATATGCATTCCATTTCAGATCCGTTTGAAGAGCATCAGTAATTACCCCTGCCTCTTGGTCATATTTATTTGCTCTACTTTGTTTATAAAATTTTCCATATTGTCAGTCATAGCAACCCTTTCTGACTTTTTTTTTTTTTACTTCCTTTGACCTCACAGTTTATTCGTATTATCTTCATCTCGTTACCAGGAAGTTCATTATGAGTTTTGTACTTGGTTCCTGCTACTGTCAGACTAGTTTAATAACCTCATTTGTGTGATGACGTATTTCATATTCTATTTCCTCACTCCAACCAACAGCAGGCGAGTCCATTCAGCTTTGGAGAGACTTTACAATTTGGAAGAGTTAGCTATGACCATCATGACCCCCCTCGCTGCTACAGGTATCCCCTAAACTGAATAAAATCTTGAGGCAGTGAGAATGAATGACACAGAGACGTCACCTGCACATCAGAGAAATACAACAAATTATACAGAGACGTCACCTGCGCATCAAAGAAATCGAACAAATTACACAAGACGTCACCTGCGCATCAGAGAAACAGAACAAATTACACAAAGTCGTCACCTGCGGATCAGAGAAACAAATTACACAAACTCGTCACCTATGCATCAGAGAAACAAATTACACAAAGACGTCACCTGCGCATCAGAGAAACAGAACAAATTGCACAAGACGTCATCTGCACATCAGAGAAACAACTGTAGTCAGAAAGTGAATAACAACAGTAATTCTTTTTTATTTTGGCCACGAATTAGAAAATGTTATTCCATGTAGCACAAGTCATTTATGTTTCAGCTCAAGGAAGGCCACCGCAACCGAGAAGTTTAAAATCTGCTTTATTTGTGTACGAAGATTCTCTAGGACGTAGTGAGTCTGGTAGGCGACGTGGATATAGCTTTTACACTGGCACACAAAGCTGATCCCTTATATTATACACAGGGGCCCTATTCAGCTCGTCCAATTAGATCAACCATCTCTCACACTTCACTACTTTACCTATCTGTCTGTCTGTTTTCTATATACTGTATGTGTGTATGTATGTATGTATCTATGTATGTCTGTGTAGGTACGAGTCTGTCTGTATCTGTCTATTCATCTATCTGCCTATCAGACAACGTACCTCTATAACTGTCTAGCTAATCACACATTCTGACTGTATATATTGTGGAGAGAGAGAGAGAGAGAGAGAGAGAGAGAGAGAGAGAGAGAGAGACAGAGAGAGAGAGAGAGAGAGAGAGAGAGAGAGAGAGAGAGACAGACAGACAGACAGACAGACAGAGACAGAGACAGAGAGACAGAGACAGAGATAGATAGATAGAGAGAGAGAGAGAGAGAGAGAGAGTCGAAAACTAGTGATGGAAAGAACATCCAAAGGAGAAATGACAAGGAAAGAAAAAACGAGCTCTGACAGAACCCTCCTCCCCTCCCCTCCAAGAAAGGCGATTAGTACATAGCCTTCGCTCAAGGAACGTGATGTGAGTTTAGACCCCTAGAATATTAGCCCCGGGTACGCGGAATAACTTGAACTCCTTTTACAGGTCCGAACAAAAAAAGGTAATGGAAAATGGTAGTGAGGGACAGTTGGTGGTAATTTAGAACACACACGCAAGACTACCTCACCTCCTCGCCTTGAACACATTAGGGAGGCCACAGGGAAGGTGGCTGAGGTCGTGGGTGGTGGTAGTTGTGGTTGCTGTGGTGGTGATGAGGTGGGAGGCTGTGGTGGTGGTGGTAATAGGAGGGAGAGGTGGTGGTGGTGGTGGTGGTAGTTGTGGTTGCTGTGGTGGTGATGAGGTGGGAGGCTGTGGTGGTGGTGGGGGGGGAGAGGTGGTGGTTGTGGTTGTGGTGGTGGTCGTGGTTGTGATTGTTGTTGTTGCTGTGGAAGTGGTGGGGGAGATGGTGTGGTTGTTGTGGTTGTTGGTGTTGTGGTGATGGTTGTTGATGTGGTGGCGGGTAGTGGTGGTGATTGTTGTAGTTGTTATAATTGGCTGCAAAAGATGGTTGTAGTTATGGCTTTTGGTGATATTATTGCGGTTGTTTTTGCTGTATTGATTTAGGATTGTGACTGTTTTGGTACAGTATTCTTTGATGATGTTTGTGGTTGTTTTTCTTCCATTGTTTTTGGTATAGTTTTATTGTAATTTTCTACTGGTATTGATGTGGTTGATTGTTTTGATAGTGATTTGTCATGTGGATGTGTTTAGTGGACGGAGGTGGAGTGAAAATGGTTGATATGACAGTTGTGATTGTTGTGGTTGTCGTTGTGATGGAAGTTGTAGTTTTATGTTATTGTTGGCATACATGTGGTATTTTACGTGCAGTTGTATTTGTATGCCTTCTGATGGTTATTTATAGACAGAGTGGAGAATGAGAGACTGGTAAGGAGAGCCTTTGTGAATGAGTCGGAAGGGGGAAGTGGAATGAAAAGACCGAGGATGAGATGGAGGGACAGAGTGGGGAGGTATATGAGAGAGGGGAGGGTGAATTGGAAAGATGACAACTTGATGGCAGGGGACAGGGTGACATGAAGGCGATTTGTTTGTGGCCACCTCTTAACAGGAGTAGTCTAATGCATCTGGAGATGAATATATACTTTTTTTTTTTTTTGAGGTGGACCAATTGTACTTTTGGTTGATACTGTGGTTGTGCTGGATCTTTGCTTGTAGTGACTGCTGCTGTGTGATTCATTTTGTAGGCTTGTTGTGGTGGTGGATTATATTTGTTGTGAATAGAGATAAGTTGGATTTTCCGGCTGTTGACATGGTTGTAATTCTTGCAAGTAGAAATAGTGTACATCTCGAATTTTATTATAGTGATAGTTGGTGAAATAGTTGTCCTTCGACCTTTATTTGTTGATATGGAGGCTGTTGTTTTTATGCCGTTGTTGTTTTTTGTACTCTTGTTGTGTGTGATGGTAAAGTTGTGGCGGTGGTTGCACCTGGTGGTATTGTATCATTTTATTGTTCTGTTATTTTAGTGGCTGCTGAAGAAATACTTGTGGCTGCCGTCTTTGTTGAGAGAGAGAGAGAGAGAGAGAGAGAGAGAGAGAGAGAGAGAGAGAGAGAGAGAGAGAGAGAGAGAGAGTTGCCCGAGGTGTTGACAGGTTTTATGTCTCACCGTGAATATGTACTACTCAGAAAATGAGTTTGAAAATAATGAAGAGATTTACAGTCGAGGCAAAAAGGTAAGGAATACATTGTGCGAGAGAGAGAGAGAGAGAGAGAGAGAGAGAGAGAGAGAGAGAGAGAGAGAGGGTGAGTGAGTTCATGGCTCTCGTGAGAGTACAAAATCCTGCTGCTTGTTAACTCTCTTTCTCCCTCCCCCCCTTGTCCCATCTCTCTCTCTCTCTCCCTCCATCCTTTATTTTCTCATCTCTCTCGTTCCATTCCCTCTCCTTTCTAGTCTACCTCTCCTTTCCTTCCCTTTCATTTCTCCTTCCCTTTCTTTCCTGTCTTTCGCCTTGTCTCATCTTTCCATCTCCTTCACTTACTTTTCCATGTTCTTGCCTTTCTCGTCCTCCCCATTCCTTCCATCTTCGTCCCCTCGCTCATTCCTGTTGTCCTTCTGTCTGTTCTCCCAAGTTCGCGTCTCATTCTGCTTTCCTCTTCGTAACATTTAACCTTTCCCATTATATCCTCTCTGTCAGTCTTCCTTCCGCGTCTCCTTAACCTCACTCTTCCCTTTCTCCATTCCCTTCCTCTCCCCCAGCTGTAGCCTCCCCTCCTCCTCCTCCTCCTCCTCCTCTCCCTTTCTCCCTATATACATTCAACTCTGCTACTCCGCTGTTTTCTTCTGTTTTCTCCTCCCTCTCCTGTTATACCCTCCATTCCCCTCTCTGCCTGCTTCCCAGCCTCTCTTCCCCTTTCTTTCCTCTCACCCTGATCCCTCCCTTCTTCCTTCCAAATCTTCTCTCCTCCCCTCTCCTGTTGTCATGTGGGAGGGGATTACTGTGCTTTCTTATTGGGGAGACGGAGATTACGAGGAGGAATAAGGAGGCGGGGGAAGAAGAGGAGGAAGAAGAGAAGAAACTGAAAGAAGAGAGGAGGAGGAGGAGGAAAAGAGGTCAGCAGAAGAGAAGGGGAGGAGAGGAGAACGGGAGGAGGAGGAAGAGAGGGAGAACGAGAGAAAGGGGAAAGGGGGGGGAAGAGAAGAAAGAGGCGAGGGAGGAGGAAGAGAATAGTAGGAAAAAGGGAGATGAAAAGAGAAGCGGAAGAGGGAGGGGAAAGGAGACAAGGAGGAAAGAGGGGGGAAGAAGAAAGGGAGAGGAGGGGAGGCGGTGGTGAAGGAGAGAGGGAGAAAAGGAAGGGGAGTTGAACCTCGGTCGAATTATAACAAGAAGATGGGCGCTGGAAGGTAGGTTGATGAACAAGTAAGCAGGTATGTAGGTGGATGGACAAGAGAAGCAGGTAGAGTGGCAGCAGGTTGATGGGTAAATTAATAATTGCATAGATAGCCTAGGAGATTGGAGCAGGTAGATAGGTTGATCAACAGACAGACTTTAAACCGAAAAACTGAAGAGACTGTGTGTGTGTGTGTGTGTGTGTGTGTGTGTGTGTGTGTGTGTGTGTGTGTGTGTGTGTGTGTGTGTGTGTGTGTGTGTGTGTGTGTGTGTGTTTGTTACTTTAGTCTGGAGGGACGTTTTGCTGGGAGACATACTATGAAATTAAGACAACTAAAATTACCGAATCATGTTCATGGATTTCAGGATATTGCTGGAAACATGAGAATTGCTTCTAAATGTGGAACTGGGGGTGGGGAGGAGGGACTGTACATGCTTAGGTAGGTAGGTAGCTGGGTGGTACGTATGTAGGTGGGCTGGTACTGAAAGATACGGTGAAAGGCGTAAGGGTGAGAGAGAGAGAGAGAGAGAGAGAGAGAGAGAGAGAGAGAGAGAGAGATAGAACGCATGGCACCGCAACAACATGGTCATATGTTGCCGTATAAGCAAAAATATAAGCAGTAGAGATATAAAAACATTAAAAAGTAAAACTCCATATTATAAACTAGACATCAAAGTAAAAACAATGGAATCATAAAAGGTGAAGGAGCCCAGCCTCCTTCAGAAATAAAAACAAATCATCCCCAGGGTTACCAGGTTCTCCCCCAAGCACCGAAGAGAGAAACACCACCCTCCCCTCGGTGCCTCAGTAGTAGCCTCCGACGTAAGTCGCCCAAACTGGGACACTCAACCAGCAAATGCCTGACAGTAAGGGAAACCAAACAGTCAACACAGAATGGCTGCACACCTCCACACATGAGGAACTCATGTGTGAGCTTGGTATGTCCAATGCGAAGACGAGCCAGAACAGTTTCTAACTTACGAGGTATTGTAAAACAAACTCTCTGAGAGACGAACTTGGTGACTTCCTTTAGCTTGCTGACAGGAACGCTATCCCACCATAACTGCCAACAAGCACGAACAGCAGACAACACTGAAGTGCGTAAATCAGTAGCATGTAAAGGGCAAGGAGCACATACAGGTTGTAAAGCTGCAGCCTTAGCAAGTGCATCTACCCTTTCATTACCTATGACACCAACATGTGCCGGAACCCAGCAGAAATCCACTCTCTTCCCTCGATGACGAATGAGGAACAGCCACTCCAAAATAGCTAAAACTATAGGATGGGAAGAGTTGAAAGAGTCCAGGGCCAAAAGTGCCCCTTGAGAGTCGCTAAAAATAGTAAAATGATTGCCATGGTGAACAAACACCAACTTCAGGGCTAAAACTATAGCTGATAACTCTGCAGTAAAAACCGAGGCAGCCAAAGGAAGACTACCTCCACGGCTAAAATTGGGAAATACCACTCCAAAACCTACACCAGAGGCGGATTTAGAGCCATCAGTATACACAGGCACAGATCCACCATGACTAGAAGAATGTTCTAAAAATAACTGTAAAAGACACTGAGGAGCGACAGAATCCTTGGAGTCTGCAAAAAACCTGCAGTAGGTCACCTTGGGCAAGATCCATGGAGCAACCCTCGGGATCCGAACAGGACTGACAGTTACTGTCAACAAACCAAACTCCTCCATGATATCCCGAACCCTATAGCCAAACGGACGAGGCATGCGAGGATGTCTACTATAATACAAAAAACAAGACTGTTGCATCACGCACTTACAGACAAGTGAGTCAGGAAGGCGACAAATTCGGAGCCAGCACCGTGCTGCAACAGACTGACGCAGTAGATCTAAGGAAGGCACACCAGCTTCCACCAACAAGCTGGGAATTGGAGATGACCGAAAAGCCCCAGTTGCAAGGCGAAGACCAGCATGATAGACAGCATCTAGGGTTTTTAGTCTGGCCTCTGTGGCAGACGAGTAGATCTCGCAGCCATATGACATCTTGGAGGCTACAAAAACCTGAAACAAATGCAAGAGCGTCCTCTGATCAGCACCCCAAGAGGTATGGGACAGAACGCTCAAAAGATTGAGAGCCTTCATACATGATGCTTTAAGACTTGCCAAGTGTGAGACCCAAGTCAAACGACAGTCAAACGTCAGGCCCAAGAATTTCGTCTCTTCCACACAACGGAGTCTCCTGCCACAAAGCTGGAGATCAGGGTCTGGGTGTACCCCTCTCATCCTACAGAAGTGCATAGCCACAGTCTTAGAAGGGGAAAACCGAAAACCCTTGGAAGTGACCCAGGCAGAGATCTTGTCCAAGGCAAGTTGCATACGCCGCTCAATAGCAGACATGCGGGAGCCCGAAAACCATATAGCTAAATCATCCACATAAAGGGATGAGGATACCCTGGTAGATACAGTGTCGAGAATATCATTGATGGCCACCGTAAATAGGGAAACACTTAAGACACTCCCCTGTGGGACATCTTCCTCCTGGCACAGTGGCACAGAAAGGGTAGAACCCACACGGACCCGGAACACACGATCAGTCAAGAAGTCTCTAAGCAACACAGGCAGACGACCACTTAAACCAAAGGCATGAAGTTGTTGGAGGATGCCATGGCGCCAGGCAGTGTCATAAGCCTTCTCAAGGTCAAAGAACACAACCACAAGATGTTGCTTAGAGGCAAAAGCTTCACAGATTGATGCCTCAAGTCTGATAAGGTTGTCGGTAGTGCACCGTAATTTCCGGAAGCCACTCTGCGAAGGAGAGAGAAAACCACCCTTCTCCAGAAACCACATAAACCTGACATTGACCATCTTTTCAAACAGTTTGTACACGCATGATGTCAAACTAATAGGGCAATAGTTGGAGATATGGGAATGGTTCTTACCAGGCTTTGGAATGGGAAAGACAACAGCCAACTTCCAACCCCTGGGAATAGAGCCCTCAGTCCAAGCCCTGTTAAAAAGGTCCAATAAGAACTGAATTGAATCAGTCGGCAGATGACGTAGCATAGTGTATGGAATGTCGTCAGGTCCAGAAGCAGTGTCACCACACTCCGAGAGGGCAGCACGCAGCTCTCGGAGACTAAAGTCTAAATTATATGGCTCTCCGCCACGAGAGCTAAAGTCAAGACCAACCCTCTCCTGATTCCTACGAAAGCTAGCATTTGGTCTAGAAGGATCCTTTTTTGAGACAGCGCAAAACTGATCTGCAAAAGCAGAGGCTACTGCATCAGGTGCAGACACTAGGTTTCCGTGAAGTCGCAACACCAGTGGAGAGGGGGGCATGAACCTACCAGAAATCTTGCGCACCTTTTTCCACACACTAGGCATTGGAGTAGAGGATGTAACTGTAGAAACATACGACCTCCACGAGTTTCGGCCAGCATTCTTCATGACCCATCTGTAGTGAGCACGTGCTTTGCGAAACTGGATTTTTAGGAAAACAACATTACACTGAGGTGGTTTGGCCATGTGGAGAGGATGGAGGGTGAAAGACTGACGAAGAGAGTGTATGTGAGTGAGGTGGAGGGGGGAAGAGGGAGAGGGAGGCCAAGGATGAGATGGAGGGATGGGGTGGAGAGGTATATGAGAGAAGGGGGTGTGAGTTGGGAGCAGGGCAGTGAAATGGCGGGGGACAGGGCGACTTGGAGGCAATTTGTTTGTGGCCACCCCAAACGGGATTGAGGCGTCTGGCAATAGATAGATAGATAAAGAACATCACGATTGGCAAAATACCGACGGGCAGCCACTTTGTAAGCTCCCTTTGCTATAGAGCAGTCGTCATTCCACCAAGGCACAGGTCTCCGGGAAAAAACACCAGAAGTCCGTGGGATGGAATGAACCCCTGCTGAGAAAATGGTCTTAGTAAAAGAATGTTCAGCATCATCGATAGTTGAAAAATCAGTAACTCTGTAGGCAAATACACATAGTTCCTAAAAGAGAGACCAATCAGCCCTGTCCAGACACCAGCATGGCATACAGGCTGCAGGAGCAGAGCAAGTAGTCTGGACCAACACGGGATAATGGTCACTACCATGCAGATCATCCAAAACCACCCAAGAAAAATCAAGGGCACAATCAGAGGAGGAGATGGTGAGGTCATTGACAGAGTATGTGCCAGTCTGAACATGGAAATGGGTCGACCTCCCATTGTTGAGGACAACCAAATCTAAATCCCCAACCAAAGAGGCAAGAAGATCACCCCGGGAATTTGAAAGTGAGTCACCCCACAAAGGATGGCAGCCATTAAGGTCACCAAGGAGAAGAAAAGGGGGTGAAAGTTGGCTGATAAGGGTTTCTAGATCAGCACGCATAACAGGGATGGAAGGTGGAAGGTACAGACAACAGATGGTATAGCACCTCCCAACGTGCATCTGTACTGCTAGAACTTGAAGGGGAGACTGTATCTCAAAGGAAATAAAGGAGACATCAGAACAGCACAAAATTCCACATCCACCTCTGTGACCGCCAGGAGGAGACGCATGGAAGACCTCATACCCCGTAATAGAAGGGAACTGTCTATCCCCCATCATTGTCTCCTGAAGACAGACACAGAGCGGGCTCAGAGCAGAGAGTAATAACTGCAATTCCTCCCAATTTGCCATGGCACCTCTACAATTCCATTGGAGACAAATTGGTACTGATTGGGCCATAGTGCGTAGTAATAAATAATATGAAATGAGAAATATCAAGGCTAAGTAGCAACCTCACTGGGAAGGGTGTGAAAGCCCTTCTTCCTAGGCATGGAGCTCTGCCTTACCAAACGAGAAGACAATGAAGATTTAGAGTTTCCATGGATGGAAGGGCCCTTACCTCGAGAACGGTCCCGTCCATCATCAGAATGAGCACGAGGCACAGAGACTGTCCTGGAAGACCCACTTGTTCCGGCCACACCCCTGCATGGGAGCCTGGCTGGCACCTTGGGGCCAACCAGACCCTCCCCAACCGAATCTACCAAGGCCTGGCTGCCGGGTGATTGATGAGGGAGCCGGTGACCGAGCCCTTTGAGTATCCAAAGGCCCAGACTCCGACACACCTGAGCAAGAAGCAGGGACTGGGATCTTAGAAAGACGGTCAAGAACACCCACCAACTTAGGTGCCACCACTGCCTGGGTTGCCGAGCGAAGAGCCCCCTCAGAGTCCACATGTGGCACAGAAGTTTGAACCTTAGGTGGAGGGGAATCACCCAAAGACTCCTCACACCTCACCCGTTTGAGGTTGGCAGATGCAATCTCCATGCCAGAACTTGGAGATGCACTAGAAACTGTAGAGGCACACTGTGGAGTAGACTGAACATTAGTATCAGAGCAAGCAGATAGTACAGGAGCAGCAGCCGTTACAGGAGGAGCAGCTGATACAGGATTAGTAGTCGGAACAGGAGTATCAGTTGGTAGAGTAGTAGCAGCCGGGACAGGAGTAGTAGCCAGTACAGGAGTAGCAGCCAGTACAGGGGTAGCTGCTGGTACAGTAGTAGCAGCCGGTACAGAAGCAGCCGCCAGACGAGATGCAGACTGGAAAGGTACTGGACTTTCTGAAAGACCACAAGGAGGGGTAGTAGGACGTCTGGCATCAGACAAGGGACGAGGAGTAGGGTCAGAATGTGGAGCAGGGGCTCCATGATGGTGCACAACATGTTTTGACCAAGAAAGAATAGAAGCAAAGGACACACCAGGGCGGACATACATAGACAGGACACGTGTCTTAGCTTCGGTAAAACTCAGCCTCTCGGAGGCTCTGAGAGACAAAATTTTGTGTTCCATTTTGTAACAATCACAAGATTTAGAAGAAGCAGCATGCTTACCACCACAATTGACACAAGTTACAGGGCCACACAAGTTACAGGGCCAGGGCATTCCACGCCCTCATGAATGTCTAAACTACATAACGCACAGACTGCTGGAAGACCTAGTGCAAGGCACCTACAAGTCCGGCCAATATGACCGAAACGCTGACATAGGGACATATGGCCTAACGAGGCATAGGGACATATGGCCTAACTTTGTACCGGTACCATGCAGCATTAAGAAAGCAGGGAGGTTCAAGGAATCAAAGGTCACAATCAAGGATGGAGTTGGCACAAGGTCGCCATTTATCTTCTTCTTAATCCTCTCAATTTTTATTACATTCTGGGCAGACAACTCTTCAACAAGGCGTGCCTCATCATAAGTCAATAGTTCCTTAGCATAGACAAGGCCACGAGAATGATTCAATGAAGCATGGGGGGAGCATGTAACTGACTGACCAGAAAGTTCTGCTAAAGATAGAATAGTTGCACTCTGAGAAGGGTCAGACACCTCTACCAACAAACTGCCATCAGCCTGTGGAACAACTTCAGGGGTCGCACCGCAAGCAGTGACCAGCTCTCGATGGGTCTGGAAAATGTCACATTTCCGGAGGTCTACCCACAGGACCACGTATGACTAAGAACTTGTTGAAAGGTGCAGGAGGAGGAACAAGTAAATAATCCATAATACCTTCATTCCCCCACCCCCCCAACCCATCGTGGAGTCCAATAGGGGGAGGTCATATGTCAGGGCCAGTACCACTGACGACCTCAGGGTTAGCGGAGGAATATACGCAGGTAACCACTGGGGGACCTAGGCAAGGGTGACTCCAGGACGATAGGAGCCACCAGGCCCCCCAGTGCCCACTTGACCCTAGCCAATGCATGACCAGCTGATTGACCTAGTCGGGCCCAACCAGGAAGCCCGTCTAGCCAGATTAAGGGACCAAAGAGGTGTATTGCTAGCTGCAGGGCGCAGCGTACAGCATCGCTCAACCTCCAGGACTCCCGTCTCCCAGCATTACAGGACGCCACGCACGGCAAACACGTGGGGAGGCAGCAGTCCCGCCCTAGATGGCAATGGGCATGGACTAACATCACCAGCAGCCCTCCTCCACCAGTGATGTAGGGGGTGCTTGATCCACGAGGCCGACCAATACCGAACCCTACAAAGGTAGGCATGCCTCCAAAGTAGGTGGCACCGCCAACCACGCTTCAAGCCCCGCCACCACGTCAAGGTGACCCCCTGCAGTGGGGAGAGAGAGAGAGAGAGAGAGAGAGAGAGAGAGAGGGGGGGGAGAGAGGTTAACAAGGGATGAAACAACGCTCCTAAAGAAAGAAAAACTTATGTGTGTGTGTGTGTGTGAGAGAGAGAGAGAGAGAGAGAGAGAGAGAGAGAGAGAACATTGCCTTCATTACGTCATGCCTTTTTTTTACAGGGGAGATGAAAACAGGATGAAACTAACTCCTGGAGGGGTAGAGAGAGGGGGTGGGTGGGAGAGGGAGAGAGGAGGGGCACTGGGATGGATGGAGGGAGAGAAGAATGTAGGAGGTGAGACAGAAATGGAAGGAGGGGAAGAGCGACAGGAAAAGAAGGCAGGAGGGAGAGGAAAGGGAGGGACCGATGATTAAAGGGAAGAAACAGAGAGAAAGGAAAGGTAGAGGGAGGAACTGTGGAAGGAGAGAGAGAGAGAGAGAGAGAGACTTTATAAAGGGAGGGAACAGCAAGAATGGGCTGGAGAGAAATAGTAAACGTAGAGGAAGGGAGTGTGGGAGGTAGAAGGGAGGACAAAAAGGAAAAAGAAGAGAAACACGTTGCAGGAACAGGTGTGAAGGGAGGGAGGGAGAGGTGAGAGAAAAGGACAGGGAAGGAAAAGAAAGGCAGACAGAGGATGAGAGAGGAGGAAGGGGGGGGGTAGATGGTAAGGTGAGAGGGACAAGGTTAGGTAAGAATGGGATGATTGACTTCTCTTATGTCATCTGTGCCCCGGGGGTTTGCCTCTCTTCCTGTGTGATTTAAAATGATGAGGGGCTGCGTGAGGTGGAAAGGGAGGGGGATTGCTAGGTGAATGGAAGAGGGAGGGAGGGAGGAAGGGAGGATAGAAGGGCAGGGGGAGAGAGGAGGGTTAGGAAGGCTTGGAGAATGGAAGAGGGAGGAAGGTAGGGTAGGATAAAGACGGAAGTGAGAAGGAGGGCAAAGTTCAATACACAAATGAATAAATTTTAAGAAATTTAATCCTCAGCCGACTCTTTGGTCGTAGCGAGACCGGCTACAAGAAAGGGTATGTATGTACTCATATGTTTGAATATACTCGTATGTATCGTGGCGGCAGGTTTGCAGATGCCGTCATCACCTGGCGGCGAAACAGCAAAGGTCATTGCTGCCGAGGGGTCTTGACGGGTAACTAAATGTAGGACCGAGGGACGTCACTGGTGAAGTGACCCCCTCCCACCCTCTGCTTTGCGCAGAGGTATAGGTGTGTAAGGCTGCCCAGTGTTGGGTGAGAAGAGCATGTGAATGATCATGTTGTTAGAGTGGCTGTGTTTGTGTTGTTAGAGTGGCTGTTTTTGTGTTGTTAGAGTGGTTGTGTTTGTGTTGTTAGAGTGGTTGTGTTTGTGTTGTTAGAGTGGCTGTGTTTGTGTTGTTAGAGTGGCTGTTTTTGTGTTGTTAGAGTGGCTGTGTTTGTGTTGTTAGAGTGGCTGTTTTTGTGTTGTTAGAGTGGCTGTTTTTGTGTTGTTAGAGTGGTTGTGTTTGTGTTGTTAGAGTGGCTGTGTATGAAAGTGAGAGTGTATGTCATCGAGAGAACCCCGACGGGGTACGAACGTTTTTGAACGCATGTGAAGACATATTATTGCACCCTGTTGTGTGTCTGCCCTAGGATGGGGTTGAATGCAGGTCAGAAAAGAAGAATAATAAGTACATGTTTCATTGGAGTCTTTTTGCGCCATCTAGGCAAAGCTGGACAGGATGCGAACAAAGGGCGTAGTACCACTCCGACCGGGATCGAAACCAAGTCCAGACCTGTGTTAAAACTATCTATCCACTGACCCAGTTAAAACTTCTGGAATACTACCGGTATCTGTTGTATGAAGAGAACAAAAAAGGATAGAGAGCTGGGAAAGATGTAGCAAAAAAATACATGTCATCAGCCATCTCTCCCTCCCTCCCTCCTTCTACACGCTCCTTTCCTTCGTGTCGCCTCCTTGCTGTCAGTGGCAGGCGGTGAGAGGCGATGAAAGATTACCAAACAGTATAGGAAAACCGTCAAGGGAGGCTTTATGGCCGGGTATAAGTGGACGGCATGATTTAGCAACGAACCCTGGACACGCAGGTGAAATGCGGGGGGAGAAGGACCAAATTTTGTCCTCGCCATTCAGGGTCAACTGGAAGTGGACACGAGGCAGTAAAACCGTACATATATATCTTGGACCCCTTCAGTCCAGTGAAGTACTTTTGTGTATTATTCTTGTTACTTCATTAAGAAATTTATTCATCTTGGAATTTCTCGTATACTAAACTGATTAATGAAGACAGTGCCAACCCTCCAGTCCGAAAAAAATGTCTTCCTAAACTGAATGATATTGAGAAGTGGCAGCAGAATAAAAGGAAAAGTACGTCCTCCAGCTGAAGGGGTTAACTCAGATATTTCCAACCAGAGGTACATAGAGTATACATTTGGTTTATGCCAGTGGTCTTCAGTGTGTTGAAACAAAAATCAAGTTTTCAGCGATGGGAGTGGAAAAAAAATCAGATCAGTATTTTCATTTGCACTCACTGTATGTGTTGGTATTGCACTTGTCAAATTTCAGTGCAAGTAAGTTGATGTTCGTGCATAGAGAATTGTAGCGTTAAACACAAAACTCAAATTTAGTACTTTTGGTTATGTTGCTAATTTCCTTTCTTTTGAAAAAAAAAAAAAAAAAAAGTAAGGGGAATGTGTTATAACTTACTAAGTCTTGTCGATATTAGTAAAAGGTAATTCATAAGTACAGCATAATGATCTTGTGTTCACATTCATTTACATTCCAGTAACCATGGGTGTTGTCACTGAATGGTACACAGCTGTTTACAGAAATATCAGGGTGTTGCCCTGAGGGGGGTGGGGGAAGATAAACTCTGCTTTGCTTTACCCCCCATAATCCAGGGATGTCTTTTTTTGTTGAAAAGTCACGCTCCTATGATTTACCCGTAGCTGAATGAAATCGTCTGGCGTTAGCTGTAAGACAGTACTAGAGTTATATCAACCATGAGAGGGGTAATACTATTCGCAGAAGACGTTACGGAGTGGAATAAAATCGCCTTATGTCAGCTGAAACAGAATATTATAGATGTCACAACCATGGAAGGGTTTATTCATGCTATCTTCAAGGGTTTTTCTGTGCGGTAGGATAAAGGTGCTGGGGTATAATGCATGAATGAGGGTGGGTGGGAGTGGCCGTGGGGAATGGTGAGGAGGTACCATAGGGACGCTTCTTTATAACGTCAATGTCGTTGTCCGTGTTAAAAGTGCAGTCTGTGACGGTAATGAAAAACGTAAAGTACTTTCGATTTTTTTATTCTTTGGCGTGTTCGTCTGTGGGCTTGGACTATTCCATAGGGTCAGTCGGTCCTCTGCGTTTCAAAAACCTTTACATGTCGCCACTTCTGCACTAACACCGTCTGTAGAGAAAACATGTTAGGCCTCACCCATTGGAGACTAGTGTATGGGTGTTAAATAGGGTGTTTTTATGACGTATCGATGAGTTGTGAGAAGATCAGTAAGATCTGTTTTCACGAATTATCAAACGAGCACACTGATCCTTGCCCCAGCCTTGGATTAACTCGCTTCATCACAAACAGCAGACCCCTTACCCCGAGCCGACGAGATCACGGGCACTGGTGGCGTTTTTTGTCTCTGCCATTTTAGGTGAACGCCAAAGCCAGTCATCTCGTTGGGTCGGCAGGCTTTTTATAGTATCTTTTCCTGACTCATGTATTCTGGAGAGTACTGTCCAGTATTGTGTGTTACTTATAGGAATGGTCTCAGTGTTGTGTGTTATTACTAGAAATGGACTCAGTATTGTGTGTTATTACTAGGAATGGACTTAGTGTTGTGTGTTATTTATAGGAATGGACTCAGTATTGTGTGTTATTTATAGGAATGGACTCAGTTGAAAAGATTAGGAGAAATACACTGAGGTGGTTTGGACATGTGGAGAGGATGGAGAATGAAAGACTGACTAAGAGGGTGTATGTAGGTGAGGTGGAGGGAGGGAGAGGGAGGGGTAGACCGAGGATGAGGTGGAGGGATGGAGTTGAGAGGTATATGAGGGAGGGGGGGTGAGTTGGGGGGAGGGGAGTCAAATGGTGGGTGACAGAGTGACTTGGAGGCGTTTTGTCTGCGGCCACCCTTTGCGGGATTATGGCGTCGGGCTATAGATAGATAGATAGATAGATAGATAGACTCAGTATTGCGTGTTATTTATAGGAATGTACTTAGTATTGCGTGTTATTTATAGGAATGGACTCAGTGTTATTTATAGGAATGGACTCAGTATTGTGTGTTATTACTAGGAATGGACTCAGTATTGTGTGTTATTACTAGGAATGGACTCAGTATTGTGTGTTATTACTAGGAATGGACTCAGTGTTGTGTGTTATTACTAGGAATGGACTCAGTGTTGTGTGTTATTTATAGGAATGGACTCAATATTGTGTTAAATGTATGAATATAGTGGTGACAGTTTGCATATATAATACACTATGCAGGGGCCACATGAAGTAATACATTGGAAGAAGTACAAGCGCCTCCTAAACTGACATATTATGGTCCTAGGACTGAGTGTGTGGCAGTAGTTAGGAAGAGTCATAGATAGATAGATAAATAGATAGAATGGTAGACGGGTGATTAAGCATACATACATACATACATACATACATATACATACATACATACACACACATACATACATATACATGTCCCAGGGCAACGTTTCATAATGATATGACTCAGGAAGAGAGGAAGGGAATGGGAGAGAAGAAAAGGAGGAATGAAGGAAGAATGGGAGAGAGAGGGAAAGGGGAGTTCATAGAGAAAAGGGAAGGGGTAAGAAGAGAAAGTGAGAGAGAAGGAGAAGGGGAGACAGGAAGAGGCGGAGAGAAAGAGGAAGAGGAGAAAGAGGGGGAGAAGTATAAGAGAGAGAGGAAGGAAGAGAAAGTAGATGGATAGAGATGGTAGATCGAGGAAAATTGAGGGGGGGGGGGAGGCGGGGTGATCAGAAGAGGAAAATATTGAATGAAGCAAACTGATTTGTAGGAGAGAGAGAGAGAGAGAGAGAGAGAGAGAGAGAGAGAGAGAGAGAGAGAGGAAATGATGATGAGAGCATAGAAATGGAGTCAATGAGAAGGAAGGAGGATGAGCAATGGGAAAGGGGGAGAGAAAGCAAATAGAGTGTTTTAAAAGTGGGCGAAGGGAGAGTCGGATAGGAATATAAATTGGAGAGAGAGAGAGAGAGAGAGAGATTTTTGACCAGATATTTTATTGGTAAGTTGCAATGAAGGCTTAGCTATGCACTGAAGCAAAAACTCCAATACTGCCAGTATACATAATGCCATTGTTACAAGCTTCTGGTATTTTGCTGCCATCGTTCAAAATGTATCAGTTTGTTAATAGCAGAATTCTAATTTATCCGTATGCTTCCTTTTTTTGAGTCCCTTTCACTGCTGGAAGTCTCCCCTGAAGCTAAATACAATCGTCTTGCGGTAGCATGAAAAAAGAATAAAATGACGCCATGGTAGTGATTGGGTTATTAGGTCATTGCTAAGCTAAAGGAATAAAAGGAAAAGAAAAATAAGACTGCATTATCCTTGGCAGATAAGACCAAATCCATTATGGTATTAACACATCGTAAGAGTGCCTGTCAGTATTCATTGTCTAACACCTTCCCACCCTCCCTGGCATCTAACTCTTTGCTGAGCACTAATCATTCCTCTCAGGCTGACGTGATTATTTTCTTTTTATGTGAAGAAGAAGGAACCAAAGGCCAGGAGCCCGCAAACCGTCCCTTCCAAGAAAAAATACAAAAGTGAGCCAAATTCAAGATGTGTTCATTTCGAGATGCATGAACACACTGCGTTTGAAAGACTGGAGATAATAGGAAGAAGGAAAGACAGAAAGAGGGAGACAGTTCCACAGCTGACCTGTTGCAGAAATGAAGGACTGGGAGTAACGGTTAACTTTTGCATTGGAGAATTGGACAGAAAAAGGATGAGAGATTGTTGCTAGACGGGTGCTACGCACCCGTCGTAGAGGTGGAGGGATACATGCAGACAGTTCAGAGGAGCAGTGACCATGGAAGTAGCGATAGAAAAGAGATAAAGAGGCAACAGTGCGGCGAAGACACAAAGGTTGAAGGGAGCCAGTAAGAGGAGGAGAGTTAATGAGACGAAAATCCTTTGACTCCACCTTGTTGAGAAGAGCTGTATGTGTGGATCCTCCCCACACATGGGAGTTGTACTCTACACAGGGGCGAATAAAGCCCTTGTACAAAGTCAACAACTGTGCAGAGGTAAAGAAGGTGCGGAGTCGGCTTAGCACACCCAATCTCTAGGAAGCTGATTTTACAAGAGATGTAATATGATCTTTCCAAGATAAATCATGAGTGAATGAAACCCCAAGCATGTTCAAGGATGATGCAGGATTGAGCTGGATACTATCAAACATTAGTGGGTACTCCTGTGGAAGATTCTGTCAGGTTGATAGGTGTGAAAATTGAGTCTTTGATGCATTAAAAACGAGATTATTTCAACCCCATTCAGAGATACGAACAAAGTCAGACATTAGATGTGCCATAGCCTCATCCCTTGTTTGCTGAAGTAACTGCTAGGATGGACGTTGCAGGAACTGAATGGAAAGGTGAAGGGTGGAATCATTAGCATACGAGTGGATAGGGTTAGTTGTACAGCTTAGAAGATCATTGATGAATAAAAGGAAGAGAGTTGGTGATAGGATAGAGCCCTGAGGAACACCACTGTCAATAGATCTAGGAGAGGAACGATGGCCGTCTACAACAGCAGCTATAGAACGATCAGAAAGGAAGCTGTAGATGATGGTACAGATAGAAGGATATAAACCATAAGAGGGCAGTTTGGAAATTAAAGATTTATGCCAGACTCGATCGAAAGCCTTTGAGATGTTAAGTGAAATGGCAAAGCTTTCACCAAAGTTCCGAAGGGAGGATGACCAGGAGTCAGAAAGGTAGGCGAGAAGATCGCCAGTGGAGCGTCCCTGACGGATCCCATACTGATGATCAGAAAGGAGGTTGTGATAGGAAAGATGCCTTAAATTTTTTTTGTTAAGAATAGACTCAAAAACTTTTTGAGACATAGGATGTTAAAGCAATTGGGCGATAGTTAGAGGGTTGGGAGTAGTCACCCTTCTTTGGGACTGGCTGAATGAGAGCAAACTTCCAGCAAGAAGGAAAGGTACAAGCTGAAAGACAAAGGCGAAAGAGTTTACATAGGCAGGGTGTAAGCACAGAAGCACAGTTCTTGAGGACAACAGAAGGAACTCCATCAGGCCCATATGCCTTGTTAGTATTGAGGCCAGTGATGGCAGAAAATACATCAGCTGAAGAAATTTTAATGTCAGCCATGAGGAAGTCAGAGGGAGGAAGTGATGGAGGAACAGCACCGGAATCATCTAAGGTGGAATTGGAGGAGAAAGTCTGAGTGAAGAGATCTGCTTTATCAGTAGAAGAAATAGCTACAGACCCATCAGAATAGAAAAGAGGAGGGAAGGATGATGAGGTAAAGTTGTTAAAAAGGTTTTTGGCAAGGTGCCAGAAGGAGCAGGAAGAATTCGAGTTGGAGAGTTTAGAGCATTTAGTACGGATGAAATTATTTTTAGCAGAGCAAAGAACAGACTTAGCACGATTCCGGGTAGAAACATAAAAAAGATGTGATTCAGGGGTAGGTTGGCTCTGGTACCTTTTATAGGCCTTCTTCTTGTTGCAGACAGCATTAGAACAAGCGTGATTAAACTAAGACTTTCTTGCATTAGTCAAAGGATATGAGAAAGGAATGTATGCTTCCATGTCCGAGAGAATAACCTCCGTAATGCGCAAGGCACACTCAGATGGCTCTCGGCCATGGAAGCAATAATCATTCCAGGGAAAATCAAAGAAGTACTACCTGAGGGCCTCCCAATCCACAGCTCTAAAGTGCCCCAGTCGACGTTTCTTTGGAGGGTCTGCAGGCCGTACCGGAACGATAGGACAGGTTAAGGTGATAAGGTTGTGATCGGAGGAGCCCAACGCAGAGGAAAGATTAACAGTGTAAGCAGAGGGATTAATTGTAAGGAAGAGGTCAAGTATGTTGGAGCTCTCTCCGAGGCAGTCAGGGATATGTGTAGGGTGCTGTACAAGCTGCTCTAGGTCATTAAGGATAGAAAAGATGAAGGCTTGTTCACCAGGTAGATCAGTGAAAGGAGAGGAGAGCCAGAGGTTGTGGTGAACATTGAAATCTCCTAGAATGGATATTTCAGAGACAGGAGAAATGGATAGAATGTGTTCCATCGTAGAAGTAAGACAGTCAATGAATTTTTGATAGTCAGTAGAATTAGGTGATAAGTAAACAGCGCAGATGTATTTAGTCAGAGAATGACAGGAGAACCGAAGCCAGAGAGTACAGAATTCAGAAGAATCAAGTTCAGGAACACGAGAGCAAGATAAGTCGTTGCGTACATAAATGCAACAGCCACCTTTGGCTTTTAAATGAGTATTGAGAAAGTAGGAAGATACAGAAAAGGGTTTGCTGTCAGTTGTCTCAGACAGCTGAGTCTCGGTAAGGAAGAGAAGGTGAGGTTTAGAGGAGGAGAGCTGATGTTCAGCAGAGAGAAAGTTTGAGGAAAGGCCACGAATGTTGCAGAAATGAAGAAGTAAGTCAGACAGTGGCTCGAAGCAGCTCTTAGAGTCGTTAGTGGGAGAGCGGCAGATGGTGGGGGCATTTATGGTTCCCCCCCTTGGGGACTCCGAGGCAACAGTAGCATGCGCCATTTTTAATTTTGCAATTTTGAAAAGGAAGTGTAGTGTGTACTGTGCATGTAGTTTGGTGTTGACAGTTAGAGAAACATGTATTAGAGAGCATGCTGACCTACTCTCTGTGTTACTGAGACACTGAAAAATGTTCAGCGAAGGGGGATGGTCAGGAACTAGTCCCGAGGGCTGATGAAACGGGAGCTCCAGCTCTCCCTGTCATCAGCTTTCCACCCACCTTGGAAGTACTGCCCTGCTTGACTGGTGCTACAGTCTACTCCTCACAGTATTCTTTTGTTTTGCTTTTTTTCCTCGGCCACAACGTTAATCCTGATAGTTTTATTATTTTTTTTGACCCACGGCTTTCTTAAGCATTGTAAAATCGTCGGACTTTTACTGAAATTGCAATGCAGGTAATTCAGAGCCAGATGATGACCCTTTCAGTACACTGACGTGTTTTTATTTAATCGTGCTGCATCCAGACTGCGTTAATAACCATAGGATATACTGTATTTTCTAACTGGACAGGTAAGGTATAGTCACGATCATTCTCTACAATGGGCGGTTCTCTGTAACTGCATATAAGCTAGAAGCAGAGATAAAGAAAATGTATATATGCCCTCAGGTTGAAGAGAGTAATTACAGTATTCCACGAGCTACTCAGCGTCTGACTACCGAGAATAGTTTAACCCTACCGTTCCCACCCCCCACCCTTACCACTCCCACCCCTGCCCCCTTCAAACTCCCACTCCCCGCCCATACCACTCTCACCCCCGCCCGCTTCAAACTCTCTCCCCCCACCCCTAGCACTCCCACCCCTGCCCTCTTCAACTCCCACCCCCCACCCGTACCACTCCCACCCTCACTCCAGCCATTCCCACTTCCATCCCTTACCACCCCCATCCTTACCTCTACCACCCTCACTCCCACCCTAGCCTCCCGTGGAAATTAACTACACCATGCCAGGGTGTGAAAGGTAACAATGTAATATAGTGTTAACTGAGTTTATGGTGGTGCAGTGTATTCCACTTTATGGGTATTGGTCCATTTAAACTATTACGTTATTACTGAAAAAGGTACTTGACTGGAGTTTGAGATTAACGGGATGACATTAATCTGAGTTTATTACGTTCTGTGGAAGGATAAGGAGTGGATATAGAGGGACGCATTCTGTAATATTAAGAATCTGAAACTGTTACTTGTGTAGCACAGTTAGTCACTGAAAAAACACACTATGAAAATATATTTAATTCTTGTACGCATTCTTCATAAGGCATAATGACAGGAATCATAACGCCCCCAACCTCGTACGACTCACTCTTTACTGAATTAGGTCGTTCAGAGATACCTGAAAGAGAATACTAAAGTTCTACCGACCATGATAGAAGTAGTGGTTCCAGTATGAACACTGAGGCTCCTATGACTCAGTCACAGCTGAATATAATAGTCAGGCGTTACTTGGAATACAGTATGGTAAAGATACAACATAAGAAGGTGAATAATTTGATATTGTGTCTAATCACAGTCCCAAAACTAAACAGCGTATTGAGGACGTGCCGTGACTAGGTGTGTTTTTATAGTATTATGTAAAACTTCTCCTTTTGTTGTATGCACTACTGTTGTAAACCAAGTCACGAGTGCTCAGACATCACAGCAACATAACACATATGAATATTGACCTTGCCTTGTGACCTAGACCATTGATTAATCTGGACCAAAATCAAATCAACTTTAAGCGTTGTGTGTGTGTGTGTGTGTGTGTGTGTGTGTGTGTGTGTGTGTGTGTGTGTGTGTGTGTGTGTGTGTGTGTGTGTGTGTGTGTGTGTGGAAACATTATAACTCAGTTTTAATCCGATCTGGACCAGACTTGGTGAAAAGGTCAACCAAGGGAGTGCCGTATTATATCTGAGAACAGTAGGTCAGAGGCTACTGTCACCGGCAAGATCTACGTAAACGGTTTGATCTGATTTAGACCAAACTAGGTGGAAGAGATGCTGGTTAGGCAAATATGAAGTGATTCGATTTTGAGAATAAACAGTCAATGGTCAAAGTGACAGAGGAAGATCAAATGATGGCCCTTGTGACTCAGACAGGTGTTATTTGCCTTGAACTTAATCTTGATGGAAATGTTGAGGGTCAGCCAAGGATGAAGCGATTCGATTTTGATAAGTCAAAGGCCAAAGTCACGGGGCATGATAGCTGAATCAGTATGGATCCGATTTGGACTAAACGCTATGGAAGGGCTGAGGAACATGCATGGATGAAGTTAATCTATTTTCAGAACAGTCAAAAGTCAGTGTCACAAGGTAAGGTCAAATGTTCGGCTTATGACCGAGTGTAGGGTCCGACTATTGCAGTCACTGGGTACTTCTAAGTAGATGTTTTGTTGACATCAGATGCATAGCCTACCAAGACACCAGGCCGATCACAGGAGTGTCCCTAATAAAGTATAATTTTTCACAGACAGTTAGCATTATTTTCTGCTTCATAACAACACTGGGAGAATTTGAGGCGAAGTTAGGTTTTGACTCATCGTTTTTTGGGAGAAGTTGAGACGAAGTTATGGGTTTTGACTCACCGTTTTAAATTCAGATTCTTGTGTTTCAGACGGTCCTACAAGTGTTTATGTAATGGCATTCGCTGACACTGTTATGCCTACATAATTTAATGGACCATTCTTTAATCTTATTGTAAATTTATCTGACTTGTTAGAGAGAGAGAGAGAGAGAGAGAGAGAGAGAGAGAGAGAGAGAGAGAGAGAGAGAGAGAGAGAGAGAGAGAGAGAGAGAGAGAGAGAGAGAGAGAGAAATTATTACATAGATAAGCAAGCCACTTAGTTCTTACAGCCCCAGAGCGATAGTTAAAAGAGATGGGAGAGAGAAGCGGAAGAAGATAGGAAGCAGGAGGGATGAGGAAGAGGGAATAAGAGAAGATAGGAAGAGAAGGATGAATGATATGGAGGAGATATTAAAAGAAAGGGGAGCAGAGAAGGAGGAGGAAAGGAGAAGGGAGGAAGAGGAGCAAAAGAGAGCAGAGAAAACAGGAAGGAGATGGAAAGAAATGGATGGAAGAATAAATGAAGAATGGAGAGAAAATGAAAAGGAGATGAAGGAAGGGAGGAGGAAATGGGAAGGGAGAATAGGAGGAAATTAGAGGCGAAAAGGAGAGAGGAAAAAAGGATGAATAACAGATGAAGATAGTGAGGAAAGAGGGAAACAGAGGAGGGAAGATAGATGGAAAATTATAGGAGGATATACACGAGGATAAGGAGAAAAACAGGAAGGAAGAACGAATGATGAGGAGGGTGGAGGAGGAAAAGATGAAAGAGAGAGAGAGGAATATAGGAATGAGGATAAATGACTGGAATAACCAGTGAGTAGGAGAAGGAAATGTAAAAACTAGCAAAGGCAGATGATACAGGAGAAGGAGAAAGAGGGGAATTAATATATATATATATATATATATATATATATATATATATATATATATATATATATATATATATATATATATATATATATATGTGTGTGTGTGTGTGTGTGTGTGTGTGTGTGTGTGTGTGTATATATGTATGAATCCATCATCCAATCCTACGTTGCCCCATGAGGAGCGTAGGAGCAAGTTGGTCCTGACATTTAAGATGAGTGACCAGCCTCACTCATCCCTGAGTGGCATTACGTGAGCAGTAAACCCCAGTCACCCCTTGAATATAAACCTCTACCGGCTTAATCCGATTGGAGCGCCGTAATTACCCACTAAACCACCAGGCGCCAAAATTTGGTTATATAGTTACTACCCAACGTAGTAAATGGTTTCCTGGTGTACAGGAAACCATTTGGCTTGTCACTCAGTGTAGAGTCACCCACAGGCAGAAGGAAGAGGAAAGAATGAAGGAAAGAAAGACAGAAGAGGGAGCATAAAGTCACCCGGAGGCAGAAAGACGAGGAAAGAATGACGGTAAGAAAAACAGAAGAGGATGAAAGGAAAAAGGATGGAGGAGAGGAAAGAGCAGACACCTGAGAGCAGCACTACATCGAGTGAGTGGATGGTGAGCGCATATCTCTCTATCTATCTTTCTGTCTATCTATCTATCTATCTATCTATCTATATATATAGCTATATATATATATATATCTATATATATATACATATATATATATATATATATATATATATATATATATATATTTTCTCTGTATCTTTCTGTCTATCAATGTATCTATCAGTCTCGTACCTATTCGCCATACTCCCACCCCTGTCTCCCTTGAGACATCCTTCCATACATACTGATATTGTACACTACCTTTCCTTCCCTTCTCTACTTCTCCCTCACTTCACCCTTTCCTTTCTTTCTCTCCTTCTCCATTTTATCCATTCCTTCCCTCCCCTGTCCTTTCCTTTCTTTCTTTTCCTCTCACTTTACCGTTCCCTTTCTTGTATATGTCTTTCCCACCTAACCCTTCCCCTTTCCATCCCTTTGCTTCCCTGTCTGTCCCTCTCCTACCTTATCCTACCTATACCCTTCACCTTCCTTTCCCTTGCCAATCCTTCCTGTACAATCCCTTCCCTTCCCTCTCCTTCCCTTCCCTTCTTTCTGTCTCTCCAACGTTACTCTTTATCTTCCCGTCCCTTCCCTTCCTTCTTTCTTCCGCCTTACACTTCACCTCTCTCTCTCTCTCTCTCTCTCTCTCTCTCTCTCTCTCTCTCTCTCTCTCTTTTCTACCTAATCTTTCCTTCTCCTTCCTCCCTCTTCCTGTTAACTTTCATCTTCCCTTGTTTTTTCTTGTCTTGCCTCTTTTCGTGTTTCTCTCTCTCTCTCTCTCTCTCTCTCTCTCTCTCTCTCACACACACACACACACACACACACACACACACACACACACACACACTTAACTTCTCCCGCAGTCTTGCTTCCCCATTTCGTTTACTAATTCCTCTTTCTCCCACTACCTCCTTATCTTAACTCGCTCATCCTCTACCTTCCCCTCTCTCACTCACTCATACCTTCTCCCACGCTTCTCCCCCCTCCCAGTCACTCACATCCTCCTCCTCCTTCACCTCCTCCTCCTCCATCTGTCTCATTACCATGCTAACTTGCTCCCCATCTTTTCTCTCAACATTACCTCACTTACCTCTTAACGTTGTCAGTCACATCTTGTCTCTCAATGTACCTCACTCACTTACTCTTTCTCTTTCAAATAATGTAAGAGTATTTTTTTTTCTCTCTCTCTCTCTCTAAACTGACTTCACTCACGGCCAAATCTCTCTTTCATTACTTCACTCATTTCCCATTTCTTTGGCATCACTTGACTCACTACCATTTTCTTTTATATTAGATCAATAATTGCCCATTTTCTTTAACACTCTTTTGCTCAGTGTCCATTTTCTTTACTTCACATTACTTCACTCGGTCTCCACATTCTCTCTCTCTCTCTCTCTCTCTCTCTCTCTCTCTCTCTCTCTCTCTCTCTCTCTCTCTCTCATGCAGCCACTTGCGTACCCCTCAGGACACGTCTGTATTGTGTGGCATTAAACACTGTCTGCTGAGAGAAGGAAGGAAGGGGAAGGGAAGGAAGGAGGAAGGAAAGGAAGGAGGGAGAGGGAGGAAGAGGAGACTGAAGGAAAGAGGCAGGAAGAGGAAAGGGAGGAATGAGGGATCTAGAGGCGAGAGGGAGGAAAAGAAGACTGAAGGAGGGAGGAGGGGAGAGAGGGCTAAAGGAGGGAAGGAAGGAAGAAAAGGGAGGAAAGAGTTAGGAAGAGGAGGCGGAAAGAGGGAAGAAGGAAGAGAACAGACAGGCAGGGAGGAAGAAAGAGGAGAGGACAGTAAACGGAAGAGAAGGAGGTACAAAGAACGAAAGGAAGAAAAGGAGCAGGAAAGGAAGGAATGTGGGGAGGGAAAAAGAAAATTTGGGAGAAAAGACGGAACATTGTAGGACGAATGGAAGGAGGGAAGGAGCCATGTAGGAGGAATGGAAGGAGGGAAGGAACCATGTAGGACGAATGGAAGGAGGGAAGGAACCATGTAGGACGAATGGAAGGAGGGAAGGAACCATGTAGGACGAATGGAAGGAGGGAAGGAACCATGTAGGACGAATGGAAGGAGGGAAGGAACCATGTAGGACGAATGGAAGGAGGGAAGGAACCATGTAGGAGGAATGGAAGGAGGGAAGGAGCCACGTAGGACGAATGGAAGGAGGGAAGGAACCATGTAGGACGAATGGAAGGAGGGAAGGAACCATGTAGGACGAATGGAAGGAGGGAAGGAACTATGTAGGAGGATGGAAGGAGGGAAGGAACTATGTAGGAGGAATGGAAGGAGGGAAGGAACTATGTAGGAGGATGGAAGGAGGGAAGGAACTATGTAGGAGGATGGAAGGAGGGAAGGAACTATGTAGGAGGAATGGAAGGAGGGAAGGAACTATGTAGGAGGATGGAAGGAGGGAAGGAACTATGTAGGAGGATGGAAGGAGGGAAGGAACTATGTAGGAGGAATGGAAGAAGGGAAGGAACCTTGTAGGAGGAATGGAAGGAGGGAAGGAACATTGTAGGGCGAATGGAAGGAGGTTAGGAACTATGTAGGAGGAATGGCAGGAGAAAAGGATGAAACTTTTTAGGAAGAACACCAGATCGATTTTTGTGCCGGTCAGACTGCTGGACTCAGTCTGCTTCCCCCTTGTTCCTCTTCACCCAGAAGTACAGTGAGGGACCTGAGTGTGTACCTTGACGGCTGTGGGTCGTGTTCTAGGGGAAGATTTGGACCTGTCAACCTTAATGGTCCTCGTGCTGTTGATAGGCATTAATGTGGGTCTTTTTGTGGGAATGGATGGAAGGAGGGGATGAAGGAAGGAAGGAGAGTAGCGTTGAGGGGAGGGAAGGAAGGCGGGAACGAAGGAAGGAAGGAGAGTCTCGTTTAAGGGAGGGACGGAAGGAGGGAAAGAAAGAGAGTCTCGTTTAAGGGAGGGAAGGAAGGAGGGAAAGAAAGGAGAAAGTAAGGAAGGAGAATATCTTTGAGGGGCGATGTGGAAGGAGGGAATAAAGGAGGGAAGAAAAGTAGCGTTGAGGGAACCGATAGAAGGAGGGAAGGAAAGAGAGTAGCACTGAGGGTGCGGATGGAAGAAAGGAATGAAGGAAAGGAGTACAAAGTACTAAGGAGTACAAAGGAAAGCAAACAGCAACAGACCTTATGGTCCTTTCGAGGCTGTTTGGTACAGAGTAGACTATGACTACAAGATCTAACTCTACATGCTGAAGGATAAGGATAGTAAAGTAAGAAGGCTCCCCCCGCCTCCAAACCCTCCAGCCAAAACTGGCAAGAAAAAATGAGAAAAATCACCATGCAGCATGGAAAAACTGACATGGAGATTTCATAGGAAAGACTGAAAAGGAAAACTACATTCTATAATACATTATCTATAAGCTACCAGTATGAATAACCTGAAAGAGAAAGTAGTAAAGAACAATGAGTAATCGAATAAATAAATAACTAATGCATGTCGCTGTACGGGTACATTGAGTTGACGGGGCGTCTGTGGACACAGTGTGGAAATTGCACAGTGCACAGTGTGGATATTCAGGGGTGGTGTGGCAGCCTTGCCTGGTGCTATTAAGGTAGGCAGCAGTCAATCAGGCCCTAGCTCCATTCATTCCACTGAGACTAGGAACTTTCCCATGCAGGACAAGCAAACAAGTCACCTCCTGAAGCAGTGACCCCTGGTACATTAAAAAAATCCCTATGGTGGCCACGTAACTAACAGGGACCCTCAGTGATCCACAGCCCATCACAGGTCGATAGTATGAGTAGTGACCGTTAACTCAGGGCTATCTGTGCATATCCTAGTCTGTGCATATACTATATTTGCATTTAATAAATTGATCCAGGCTCTAAAAAACTAAAATAAAATAAAACAGAAAATTATAAGTACACAAGTGCTTTATTCAGGAGTAAACATATTAAGCTGGGGGTTGGATGCCAAATACTTATCCAGGCGACCGTTAAAGGTTTGTACTGTATTACAATCTATTACGTTGGAGGGCAGTTTATTCCATATATTTACAACTCTATTGAAGAAGAAATGCTTAGCTTCATGCGACTGGAATCGTTTGCCAATTATTTTATGCCCATTACCTCTAGTGTAGTTCGAGTGATCAACTGTGAAGTATTTATCGACAGCCATGTTATCATGTCCTTTGAATATCTTGAATACTTGAATTAAATCTCCTCGTATCATCCGTTTTGTTAGGGTAAAGAGATTCAGGGCTTTCAAACGTTCCTCGTACGGTTTATTTCTCAATCTAGGTATCATCTTTGTCATCCTTCACTGCACTCTTTCAAGCTTTTCAATATCCTTTTTATAATACGGTGACCAAAACTGAACGCAATACTTCAAGTGCGGGCGTACTAAGGAATTATACAAAGTGAGGACAATATTATCGGATTTATATTCAAATACTCTGCCTATGAACCCAATCAATTTGTTGGCTTTTTTCACAGCTTCTGTACATTGTTTGTTTGGTTTCAAATCATTTGTTATTATAACTCCTAAGTCTTTTTCATGGTTTACCCTATCAAGCTGGACATTATTCATGCTGTAACTTGCTCTTACATTTTTACTGCCAATGTTTAACACTTTGCATTTATTAATATTGAAATCCATTTGCCAGACTTGGGCCCAATTAAACAGCTGATCAAGATATCTCTGAATTGCCTGTCTTTGCAGTGCTGTATCTGCTCTGTTACCTATTTTAGTATCATCAGCAAATTTTGAAATCTTACGACACAATCCTTCGTCAATATCATTCACATATATTAAGAAAAGAATAGGACCTAACACTGAACCCTGCGGCACTCCACTTGTAACGTTTATCCAGTCTAACTCTTTTCCATTTATTACAACTCTTTGTTTTCGTCCGGTGAGCCAATCTTCCACCCACCTGAGAACACTGCTGCTGAAACCGTGTGCCTTTAGCTCCTGAAGGAGTCTTTTGTTTGGAACTTTGTCAAAAGCCTTTTGAAAATCGAGGTAGACCACATCAACAGATTTAGTCTCGTCATACATGTTCAGTATATCATTGAAAAAGTCCAGCAGATTCGTGAGGCAAGAGCGATTATTACGATAACCATGTTGCGAATCTTTTATGAGATTGTTTGTTTCTAAGTGTTTTACAAACTTGTCTCTGATAAGAGTTTCAAGCAATTTGCAAACCACCGATGTTAAACTAAATGGGCGGTAGTGTTCTGGTTGGACTCTGTTGCTCATTTTGAATACTGGAGTTACGTTAGCAAGCTTCCATTCATGTGGCACCTTACTGCTCTTAAATTATAAGCTAAAAAGTTCAGCTAAAGGCTTTGATATTTCATTCTGTAAGTCCTTCAATACACATGGTGATATTTTGTCCGGTCCTGGTGCTTTATTCTCTTTTAATCTGTTTATTGCAAGCAGTACGTTGCGATCGCTGACTGTAATGTCAGTGATTATGTTGCCCTCTTCTATAGGAATGGGGGAAACAGTAGGAATTGTATGTATATTTTCTGTTGTAAATACTGATGCAAAGAAAGTATTAAGAATTTTCCCCATCATACTTTCATCATCAATGTGCTCTCCGTTATCTGTGACTAAGGGACCAATTGATGGAGTTATTACCTTTTTGCTTCTTATGTAACTGAAAAATTCTTTGGGATTTGATTTACTGATACTTGCAATATGTGTCTCAAGATTTTTTTTACTGCATTTAATAATTTTTTTGGCTTTTCGTCGAAGGGCATCGTATTCATTTTTATCACTTTGACTCTTTGTGGTATTAAATTTCTGATAGGCCTATGCAAGATTTTTTGTCTCTTGACAATGTTTAATGTTGGAGTTCCACCATTTGGGTATAAAATTTTTGCCGGGCCTTCTGTTGCGCATAGGAATACATAAGTTGATGGCACTATTGAGAGTTTCTGTAAAGTAACTCCACACGTCATTGATATCTAAAGTTTCGACAATGGGATGCCAGTCAGCTGCACCTGCAATTGCCTTTAATTTCTTAAAATTTGCTCTCTTAAAGTCGGGCACTTTCTCACAACTGGCCTTGACACTGTCTTCACTGAATTTAATGTTAAATGTAACTATGCGATGATCACTTGTACTAAATTCTTCTCCTATAATAACATTACTCACTACATTTTCTGATGTAGCTAAGACAAGATCTAGGATGTTAGCTCCACGTGTTGGATAATTTACAAATTGATACAAAGAACTTTCTTGCAAATTTGTATATAGGTCTGACCCTGTGTGTGAGGATAGGGCTTCTCCCCATTTTGGAACTGGTAAATTAAAGTCAGTAGGCCTAGCGTTGAAAGGACTAATGGAAGGAAGGAAGAAGAGTAGTGTCGAGGGAGCGGATGGAAGGAGGGAATGAAGGAAGGAAGGAGAGGAAAATAGAAGTATGTTAGGCTTCCATACCCTAAATCCCTTCTGCAAGATGATATTTTGTTATTGTTGCTTCCCACTAACGAATTTATTCAGGTTTGGGGACATCGTCAACTCTTGTTAACCTTTAATGAGCGATTCATTCTCTCTCTCTCTCTCTCTCTCTCTCTCTCTCTCTCTCTCTCTCTCTCTCTTCTTCCTGTGGGGATTGTGGGAGGGAAGGCAGAGGGAGAGTCCATTAGAGAAGGGGAGGAAGCAAACCAGCCTCCCTGTCATCCTCTTGAGGAATTATCTTCTCCCTTCCTTCCTTCTCCTTCCCTCCATCTCCCTTCATCCTTCTCCTCTCCTTTTTGCTCTTCCATTTTGCTCTCTCTTTCTTCCCTCTCCCCTTTCCTTTTCTCTGCCCCTTCCTTCACCCACCCTTTTTCCTTCCACCTTTCCCCTTCCCTCCTCCCTTCTCGCTTCTCTCTCCTTATTCCCGCACCTCTCTCCCCTCTCCCTGTACTCTGTGTCCCCTCCTCTCCCTTCTCCTTCCGTCCCTCCTCTTTCCCACTTTTCTCACAATTTCCCCATCCTCTTTCCTTTCCTTTGCAACTCTTCTCATCATTTCCCCTCTTTTTCTCCTTCTCCCTCTTTCCTCCTTTCTCTCTCTCTCTCCTCTCACCTCCTTCTACATTCCCCTCCTCTTCCTACACCTTTTCCCCTTCGTTTTTGTCACTCTCCATACCCTTCCTTTCCCCTCCCACATCCCTCTTTCTCTTCACTATTCATTTTTCGTCCCCACATCCCTCGTACCCCTTCACCGTCCCTCTCCCCTCCCCCTTCCTCTCCCCATCCCTCTCCCTTTCTCCTTGCCCTCCTGAGGAATTATCTCCCCCTCCCTCTTCCCCCCCTCTCCCACCAACCCCTCAGTAGCCTCCTGTCTGTGGGGAAATTACATCAATGGTGTGCGTGGTGCTGGCCCTGTGTACTGATGTATGTGTGTTTGTGTGTACGTCTGTGTGAGTCTCTGTGTGTCTTTGTAGTATGGTGTGCTTGGTTGCATGTGTGTCCGCAGAGACCTCATTGTGTGTGTGTGTGTGTGTGTGTGTGTGTGTGTGTGTGTGTGTGTGTGTGTGTGTGTGTGTGTGTGTGTGTGTGTGTGTGTGTGTGTGTGTGTGTGTGTGTGTATGTGTGTGTGTCTGTGTGTACTTTTATACTGTATCATACGTTTTGATATCTACAAGAAAGATATCGATTTAAGTATGTATTTGTGTATATCATCAATTATGTATGACTATACAGTATGTGTATATATATGTATGTATGTAGTT
Organism: Coenobita brevimanus; assembly: GCF_032717465.1. NCBI lineage: Eukaryota > Metazoa > Arthropoda > Malacostraca > Decapoda > Coenobitidae > Coenobita > Coenobita brevimanus. Next base: position 24,791,254 of record NC_136982.1, read on the forward strand.
TGTGCGTGTGTGCGAACGGTATGTATTGCACATTACGTGCCTGAACTGATGAGGAAGCGAGAGTTGCATGTAGCACAATTCCACATTACACCTGATTACCACGTAACCCCATACTTGCCTGCACCGCCTCTCATCACCGTGCCGTGCTGCAAAAGGACGCACACCAGCATTTGCCTCAGCTGCCCCACCAATCCCAGTGTGATGGCACCTTTCCCCGTAATAACGCCTGCACAGGTTTGGTGGTGTTGGGGTGTGGTTCATAGTGGCTTTGGGTCTAGTCTCCGTGCTCGTGGTGACCCATGATTAACGTTCAGGGTACGTATATTTGATTTCTGATAAAATACATATTTTTCACTGCTCATTGACTTGATAACATCTTGAGTACGGTTATTTTTTGCATTCTTTCTACCACCAGACTATGTAATTCAGCCAAGGGGAGGCCTGTAAAAATGAAAGGGCTAGAACGGATTACCAAACAAGCCACCACCCTCTCACGTTTCCCCCTGCACCGTCTAATACCGGTAGTGTGTTTTTAGGCAGGTCAGTGGGTATTAGTGCAGATTGCGTGACTTGTTAATGTAATACACCAGCTGGATTAATGGACCTCGGACACGGTTTACACGCCATTCACTCGTATACTCTAACCCCTTCAGTCATCGCAGCATTGTTGTTTTTCTAATTTCAGTCTTCCTACCACCGTGCTATTATCCGAATATTTACCTTGAGAACCTCCTCGTAGTGAAGGGGTTGGAAAATATCAACCCCTTCAGTACGATAGCGTCTGGTTCATTCTCACTACAGCTAGATCATTTTGTTCAGCTGGAGAGTAGCCATGGTAGTGAAGGGTGTCAGATATAACAAAGGCGCCGTCTTATTTAACACTACTTCACTGTCTCTGAGGGAGGTTATGTAGTTGCGTGTCTTGTGTCCCCCTCCATCCCCCCACATCCCCCCTCCTCTCCTCTATCCCCTTCCCCTTCCTACCGTTCCCTCCCCCTCTCACCATCCCTCCCTCCTCCCCCATTCTTCTTCCCATTCTTACCTCTCACCATCCGTCCCGTCCCCTTCCTTTCTCTCCTCTCCCCTCTCACCACCCCCTCCCTTCTCACCATGCTTCCCTCTCACGGCCCCCTTCCTTCCCTTTTCTCCCTTTTCACCACCCCCTTCCTTCCCTTTTCTCCCATCTCACCACCCCTTTCCTTCCCTCTTCTCCCTTCTCACCACCCCCTCCCATCCCCCTGTTCTTCCGTCTCACCATCACCTCCCTTCTCCCCATTCCTTCCTCTCACCACCCCCTTCCTTCCCCCTGTTTCCCTCTCTCACCACCCCCTTTCTTCCTCTTATTCTCCCCTCTTAGACACCCTTCGCTCCGTACTCCTCTCATCTCTTTATTTTCTCCACCTCTCACTTCCCCACACCTTTTTGCCTCGATTTCGTTTTTCTTTTTTTTTTTCTTCTAATTTTTTGACTCTGAAAAATTACCATAGTCTTTATGACAACCAGGCTCGAAAGGACTATTAAGTTTCCTGGTGTATGTTTTAACCCCTTCAGTCCGATGACGCATTTTTCTGTTTTATTATTGCCATCTCCAGACGACTGAACTAAACTTAAACCTGATCTCGTAGTGAAGAGATTAATGAAGGGTGTATCTACCCTCACCCCCCCACTTCGAAAAATCTGCCCTGAGCTGAATAAAATCGTCTGAAGATAATTGTAATAAAAAAAATGCACCACAGGGTAGAAGTGTGTAACACTGTCCTCTTTATACCTCTCCCCACCCTACCTCCATCCTTCTCTCCATTTTCCAACCCCCACCTCGTCCTTTTCCTCTCCCCCACCTCACTTTATAACTAGTTGTAGTGGGGATGGTATTAAGTAGGTTATAATGAAGGTACTGGTGGTTATGGTGGTGGTTGTGGAAGTAGTGGCATGTATATATAAAGGCGATCGTCAGTGTAAGATAAAGATGCATAATATAATATCGTAGTGGTTGTGGTTATGATGGAGTGAGTGGTGGTTGTGGTAGTTGTAGTGATGGCAACTGTGGTAGCTGTGATTGTGGTAGTTGTGGTGGTGGTGGTTGTGATAGCTGTGATGGTGGTAGTTGTGATGGTGGTGGTGGTGGAGGTAGCTGTGGCGTTGGTGATAGCTGTTATTGCGATGGTGATAGTTTTTGTGATGTTGATAACGTGTGATTGTGGTGGTAATAGTTGTAGCGGAGGTGGTGGTGGTGAAAGTTACGGTGGTGGTGGCTGTGGTGTTGTGGTGATGGTTGTGGAAGCAAAGCACATCAGCCTCAGGGGAAGGGGAGGGAACGCGTGTGGGAGAGGGAGGAAGAGAGAGAGATTAAAGGCAGGACGAGAGAGAGAGAGAGAGAGAGAGAGAGAGAGAGAGAGAGAGAGAGAGAGAGAGAGAGGAATTGCTATTGATTACAAAAAAATTGGAAGTGGATAACGGCAATTGAGAAATAAATGGAAAAGCTCTCCCTCTCTCTCTTCGCCAGACTCGCTCACTTTTTTCACACAATTTTCACCCACTTTTATCTTTTCCTCTCCCCTCTCAGTTCTTAACATGCCTCCCTTTTCTTACATTTTTCATCATTTCCAATACCATTTTTCTTCCCCAACTCTTAACCCTCCTCTTCACCTATTTTCCCTCTGCTGTATTTCTCCCCCCTCCCCCTTTACCGCCTCCCCTGTTTCCCTTTTTCCTCTCCCCCATATGTCTTCTTGCTTTTCTGTTCCTATCTTTTACTCATAATATTATATATAATCATAGTTTTCTTTCTAACAGACAGCCTCGAATGAGTCACTAGGCCGGTTGCTGTTAACTTTTCCATGTGCCCGTCCCTCCCACCTCTTCATCCCTTCTCTCCCACACTCCTCTTTCCTCCCCCTCTTTATTCCTCCCTCCTGCTTTCCTCTTCTTGCTTAATTACCTTATCTTTTCGGGTTTTCACTTTTTCTTTATTCATCTCCCTCTTCTCCCCCTTCCCCCTTTTTCCCTTTCCCTCTTCTTCCCTCTCCCCACATCTCCTCACTCCCTCGTTTTCCCTCTCCCTCTTCGCCCCTCTTCCTCTTCCCCCAGTCTTTCCACTCCCCCTTCCCTATATAGGCTACATGCCAATTCATCCTTTCCCCTCACGCTCGTTTTCCCCCCTCACCCCATCCACCACCCTCTCTAACCACCCAATCTGCTCCAGAGGGGAAAACTGTAAAGGCCAACACACCATGGATTTATTATCAAACTGTGTGTAAAGCCCAGTGTTATCAGTCAAAACACGGCTGTTGATGAGCACTGAATGGTGGTATACGTGTAGATTATTAGTATATTATAGGTCCTGCACAGGCTACATATAATCATCAATCACAGTGTATTTTGCCCACATATCGAAATCTCTCCCCTCTCCTTCTCCTCTCCTTCCCCTTTCACCTCTCGCAACTCCCTCCTCACTCCTCTCATCCTTGTCTCTCTCACTATTCTCCTAATCACCCCATCTGCGAGATTTCTCCCCTTCCTATGTCTCTTCACTATACTCTGTCCTCCATCCCTTACTCTTTCCTCATTTCTTCTCCTGACTCTCACCAATCCCCTAGTATTCCCGTCTCCTTCTCCTCTACCATCCCTTTATCTCTCCTTCCCCTTCCCTTTCACTTCTTCCTTCCCACTTCCCTTTCACCTCCACCTTTCCCTCTACCCCTTTACCTCTCCTCTTCTCCACTCTTATGCCGTCCTCTCCCTCGCCTCTTCTCCTTCCCACTCTAACGCCGTCCTCCCCCTCACCTTTTCCTCCCTTCCCTCCCCGAATCACCCCATCCGCCCTGGTTCTCTTTCCCTAATGAACCTCATAATGAAACACACCCAGCATGCCCCACTCCCCACCGCCACTCCCTCTGTCCGTCCATCCGGGGTTATACAGAGAGAGAGAGAGAGAGAGAGCTCTAGGTTGTACCGGCGCTAAAGGAGATTATCAACACTGAACGAGTTATATTGATATTTGGTGAAGGGATCCGGTATTAAGTGAGCTATAAATGGGGGTATGTGGATATTAAATGAGATTTATGGGTATTAAATGAATTGCGTTGGCGTGAAATAAGGCAATATCGAGAAAAGGATTAATGTCTATATTATCTGAAGGTATATTGGACAGAAAAGTATATAGCCTCAGAGATCGTGTCGGCACTGAAGAAATTAATTTGTCTAAGTCTTCAGGACCGTCTGAGTAGGTAATGTACCGAACCGTTTTTTGCTTTCTCGGATTCCTTTTGGTGTATGAGAAGGGGATCCAGTCTGACTTCCAGCTTAATCCTGCCAAAATCTCAGTGTAATACTATCCCAGCATCATCATTCTCTTATCATAATGTCAATTTAATCCTGTGCTATTCTCATCATAAACCTCTCTTAATCTTTTCATAATCCTATCTTATTTTCATCATAATCCTCTCCAAATTTCGTCTTATTTTTCTTAATCACAACTTAATGTCAGAGTAATCCTTTAAGTCTCTGTTAATAGCGTAGTTCATCATAATCTTGTTTTAGATTTACCTTAATCCTGTCTTAATATTTTCATAATCCTATCTGCTGCTGCATAATCCCTTTTAAGATTTAACTTTATCCTGTCACTCTCGGCTTAATCCCACTTTAATCATATCCTAATCATGATCACCGCGTCATTCTACCTTCTCTGGGCCCTATCCCGTTTCATCCATGCTTATTCCCCTCCAAGTCTTATATAAAAGGTACTCCAATCGCATCTCATTCCTACTTCCATCCTAATTCCATCTGAAGAGGCTCGTAACTGAAGGCTGAACGATCACCTTCCGTAATAGACATGTTGATTAAAATGCTAAAAGGAACCGAGGCGAGTCGAGTGTTTTCAGCAGAGAGGGAGGGAAAGGGGGGGACAGGGGAGGGGTGGGGAGGAAGGATGAAAGGAAGAGATAGAGAGGGAGAGGGGGGTGGGGAAAGATGAGGTAAAAGGTTCCGGTCGAGAGAGAGAGAGAGAGAGAGAGAGAGAGAGAGAGAGAGAGAGAGAGAGAGAGAGAGAGAGAGAGAGAGTGGAAGAAAGAAAGGGAGGTAAGGAGAAAATGGGGGAAGGAAAAGAAAGATAGGGTAGAGAGAAGAAAGAGGGGTTAGGATGATGGAAATTAAGTTTTGAACGAATATCGAGGAAAAAATTTGAAGAAAAAAAGGAAGAAAATTTGGGATCGAGTAAAAGTTCGAGAAAAAGAGAGGAAGAAAGAGATGGAAGTAGAGAAAAAAGAAAATAAAAGGGAGGCAGGACTGTAGAAAGGGCAAGAGAGGAATGAAGGTACGGGAGAGAATATAGTCAGGAAACGAGAAGCATGGGAATAATAAGAAGAGAAAGACAAGAAAAAATGGAAATTAACTTTGAAATGAAAGAAAGTAGATATTGAATACTTATCTGAAGAAAATAATGGAAGGTCGGGTGGAAAGAAGAGGAGGAGGAGGAGGCCTTTGGTTCCTTCTTCCTTCCATTAAAAAAAATGTAGCAGTTATGTTATATTTGTAATCTGGGTAATACTGCTAATGGTGGTAATTGTGGTTAAAGTATAAGTTCAGTTTAAAAGTAGTGGTAGTTGGTAGTATAGAGGTAATTGTTGAAGTTGGGGTAGTTCTGGTAGTGGTGTCAGATGTGGAATTTGTGTAGTTGTGGCAGTGAAGACAAATTATGGTGGTAGTTGTGGTAATGAAGGCAAGAGATAGTGGTAGGCTAGTTGTGGTAGGGAAGGCAAGGCATGGTGGTAGTTGTGGTAGTGAAGGCAGGGTATGGTGGTAGTTGTAGTAGTAAGGGCAAAGAATGGTGGAAGTTGTGGTAGGGAAGGCAAGGGATGGTGGTAGCTGTGGTAGGGAGGGCAAGGGATGGTGGTAGTTGTGGTGGTGAAGGTATGGGGATGATGGTAGTTGTGATAGTGAAGGTAAGGGGCTGGTGGTAGTTGTGGTAGGGAAGGCAAGGGATGGTGGTAGTTGTGGTAGTGAAGGCAAGGGGTGGTGGTAGTTGTGGTTAGGATGCTGGTAATTAAGTGCACAACACACCTTGGTGAGTCGACCAATCACAACACAGCTCCTCCCCCTCCTGGCCCCTGATTGGCTAAGGACGTGGTTATGCTTTGTTTACCTGTGTTGATGACGCTGGCCATCTGTTGCGGAGAGAGAGAGAGAGAGGATAGCCGTCGTGGATAGCATATTGACTAGGTTAATACATACTATAATTGAGCTGACAGAATTGGATTGTTAGGGGTGAAACGTGTTTAGATAGATACGTAGTTAGATAGATATGGTAGGCAGACAAACACGTGTGGATAAGTAGATAAATAGATGTGGATAGATATAAACAGGGGCTGTTGAACATGGTAACAGAGGAGAATGGAAGGTGAATGGCTTGACAGTGATTGAGATATATTGCAATGATGGTGTTTGGATAGATAGTGCGATGATAATAGGAAGATAATTGACTATATACAGGTAAAGGTAAGTAGATATCTGTAGACCTCGCCTGTTTCTCTCCCCTCGTTCTCCTTTCTATTCCTCTTCATTTTTCTTTCCCTCCCATTCTCTCCTCCTCCTCCTCCTCCTCCACACGTCTTTCCTTCTTTCTCCATCTCTCCCCCTCCCCTTGTCTCCTGAGCTTTACTCTCCCTCTTCCTGTTCACTTTCCCTTTCACCTCCACTGATCCCATTTATTCCCTTTCCCCTCTCCCTCTTCCTCCCCCTTTCTCCTTCCCCTCCCCTCCCCTCCTCTGCCCTCCCCCTCCCCCTCCCTCTCCCTCTCCCACTCCCTCTCCCTCTCCCACTCCTTCCTCCCCTCCCCTCCCCTCCCCAATTACTCCTCTTCCGGGTGTACAAGTGGAGTCACATCCGCCTAAAGGACAAAGATAAATAGTTAATGTGGTGGCTGAAATAGTGAGGGGGAGGTTGGGGGGAAGGAGGAAGGGGGAAAGGGGGAGGGTGTGTGTATAGAGTGGCAAAAAATAGGCACTGAGAGATAAGAGATGCATATGGTTTGGGAAAAAGTAGGGGAGGAAATGAGAGGGGAGGTGAAGGAAAGTGTAAGAGGGAGGGTAGGAGGTGAGATGACAAGAGAGAATGTTGGGGAGAGGGATGAAGTGAGGGGAGAATGGGAAGTCGTGGTGGTAAGAGGTGGAGGGGAAGGAGAGGAAGGGAGACGAACAATGAATGGAGATGAGGTGAGAGGAGAGGAACGATGGGGAGGAAAGTGTGTCGGCGGGAAGGAGAGGAGAGGACAGAACGAGGGAACAGAGATGGAAAGTCAGTGTATGAAGGAAGGAGGAGAGAAAATGAAGACTAAGGAATGGGGGAAAAGAGAGAAAGAACTTAAGGGACGTGAGAGGAAGCTGAATGTATGAAGGAGAAAGGGGGGGGGGACGAGGAGAAAAATGTAGAAGAAAGGAAGAAGAAGGAATGGGAGGGTAAATGTATGAATCAGGGAAAGAGAGAATATGAAAAATGAATGAAGGGGACGGGAGAGAGGAGGATGAATGCATGAAAATAAGATGGGGGAGGAGGATGAATGTATGATACGGGGAGGGAAGATGAGATGAAAAAAGGAGGGAGAGGAGGGAGTGTAAATGAATGAAAGGAGAACAAAAGAGGAGAGGAAGAATGACAGAAATGGAGAAAAATTTTGAAGAATGAATGAAAAAAGGAGAGGAGTAATGAAAGGAAAGTGGGAATCGTTTAAGAATGACAAAATATGGAAAATAAGTTGCCTCAGTCCCTTCCGTAAGATCGTTTATCATTGTATTCCTGCTCACACCATTGTATCTTATTTTAACTTGAGATGCCCTGGTCTGAAAGGATTTATAATTGTATCCAAAAATCATTCGCTATAAGGATGTCTTTGATACTTTGTTTTAGTTATCGCTGGCGTTATTTTTTATTTTTTAGTTTTGTTTTTATTTTGTTTAGCTGTAGGAGAGTTGTCGAAATTTAAATGATGATCGTAAAACAAAACTGAAGTTACACGTGCAGACATGACACTAAAAGGAATTATGGAGCTCGCCAAAAATGAAGCAAGAAGAATACAAATGAAACTAGAATAATACCTGAAACAAGGAAACCAAAAATGAAACAAAAATGGCAGAAATAAACAAGACAGTGAGTCGAGTTGTTTAATCCCCTCTACAGCAACTCCCTTCGTTATCTTGTATTTTTTTCCTTGCCTGAGCTGCTTCTACCTGGTGACGTGGATAACCCTTCACTGTCTCCTTCACTTCGGCGCCAGATGTCTCCAAGGTAAATAAAATCACCCAGAGATAGCAGTAATAAAAGACTAAAAAAAAGAGCTTAAGGAAATCTCATCATAGGTACGAATAGATGAATGATTTAGTCGGTGCGGCATTGTATTCTTAACCCTTTTGTTGGGTAGTGTGTGTGTGTGTGTGTGTGTGTGTGTGAGAGAGAGAGAGAGAGAGAGAGAGAGAGAGAGAGAGAGGAGGGGGGGTTAGTATGGGGGAACAGTGAAAGACAAAGGAGTACAAAGGAGTACAAAGGAAAGCAAACAGCAACAGACCTTATGGTCCTTTCGAGGCTGTTTGGTGCAGAGTAGACTATGACTACAAGATCTAACTCTACATGCTGAAGGATAAGGATAGTAAAGCAAGAAGGCTCCCCCCGCCTCCAAACCCTCCAGCCAAAACTGGCAAGAAAAAGTGAGAAAAACCACCATGCAGCATGGAAAAACTGACATGGAAATTTCATAGGAAAGACTGAAAAGGAAAACTACATTCTATAATACATTATCTATAAGCTACCAGTATGAATAACCAGAAAGAGAAAGTAGTAAAGTACAATGAGTAATTGAATAAATAAATAACTAATGCATGTCGCTGTACGGGTACGTTGAGTTGACGGGGCGTCTGCGGACACAGTGCGGAAATTGCACAGTGCACAATGTGGATATTCAGGGGTGATTTGGCAGCCTTGCCTGGCGCTATTAAGGTAGGCAGCAGTCAATTAGGCCCCAGCTCCATTCATTCCACTGAGACTAGGAACTTTCCCATGCAGGACAAGCAAACAAGTCACCTCCTGAAGCAGTGACCCCTGGTACATTAAAAAAAATCCCGATGGCGGCCATGTAACTAACAGGGACCCTCAGTGATCCACAGCCCATCACAGGTCGATAGTATGAGTAGTGACCGTTAACTCAGGGCTATCTGTGCATATCCTAATCTGTGCATATACTATATTTGCATTTAATAAATTGATCCAGGCTCTAAAAAACTAAAATAAAATAAAACAGAAAATTATAAGTACACAAGTGCTTTATTCAGGAGTAAACATATTAAGCTGGGGGTTGAGTGCCAAATACTTATCCAGGCGACCTTTAAAGATTTGTACTGTATTACAATCTATTACGTTGGAGGGCAGTTTATTCCATATATTTACAACTCTATTGAAGAAGAAATGCTTAGCTTCATGCAACTGGAATCGTTTGCCAATTATTTTATGCCCATTGCCTCTAGCGTAGTTCAAATGATCAACTGTGAAGTATTTATCGACAGCCATGTTATGATGTCCTTTGAATACCTTGAATACTTGAATTAAATCTCCTCGTATCCTCCGTTTTGTTAGGGTAAAGAGATTCAGGGCTTCAAACGCTCCTTGTACGGCTTATTTCTCAATCTAGGTATCATCTTTGTCATCCTTCGCTGCACTCTTTCAAGCTTTTCAGTATCCGTTTTATAATACGGTGACCAAAACTGAACGCAATACTCCAAGTGCAGGAGTACTAAGGAATTATACAAAGTGAGGACGATATTATCAGATTTATATTCAAATGCTCTGCCTATGAACCCAATCAATTTGTTGGCTTTTTTCACAGCTTCTTCACATTGTTTGCTTGGTTTCAAATCATTTGTTTTTATAACTCCTAAGTCTTTTTCATGGTTTACCCTGTCAAGCTGGACATTATTCATGCTATAACTTGCTCTTACATTTTTACTGCCAATGTTTAACACTTTGCATTTATTAATATTGAAATCCATTTGCCAGACTTGGGCCCAGTTAAACAGTTGATCAAGATCTCTCTGAATTGCCTGTCTTTGTAGTGCTGTATCTGCTCTGTTACCTATTTTAGTATCATCAGCAAATTTTGAAATCTTACAACACAATCTTTCATCAATGTCATTCACATATATTAAGAAAAGAATAGGACCTAACACGGAACCCTCCGGCACTCCACGTGTAACGTTTATCCAGTCTGACTCTTTTTCCATTTATTACAACTCTTTGTTTTCTTCCGGTGAGCCAATCTTCTACCCACCCGAGAACACTGCTGCTGAAACCATGTACCTTTAGCTTCTGAACGAGTCTTTTATGTGGAACTTTGTCAAAAGCCTTTTGAAAATAGAGGTAGATCACATCAACAGATTTAGTCTCGTCATACATGTTCAGTATATCATTGAAAAAGTCCAGCAGATTCGTGAGGCAAGAGCGATTATTACGAAAACCATGTTGCGAATCTTTTATGAGATTGTTTGTTTCTAAGTGTTTTACACTTTTCTCTGATAATAGTTTCAAGCAATTTGCAAACCACCGGTGTTAAACTAATTGGCCGGTAGTTTTCTGGTTGGGCTCTGTTGCCCTTTTTGAATATTGGGGTTACGTTAGCAAGCTTTCATTCATGTGGCACTTTACTGCTCTTCAGTGATAAGTTAAAAAGTTCAGCTAAAGCCTTTGATATTTCATTCTGTAGTTCCTTCAATACACGTGGTGATATTTTGTCCGGTCCTGGTGCTTTATTCTCTTTTAATCTGTTTATTGCAAGCAGTACATTGCGATCGCTGACTGTAATGTCAGTGATTATGTTGCCCTCTTCTATAGGAATGGGGGAAACAGTAGAAATTGTATGTATATTTTCTGTTGTAAATACTGACGCAAAGAAAGTATTAAGAATTTTCGCCATCATAGTTTCATCATCAATGTGCTCTCCGTTATCTGTGACTAAGGGACCGATTGATGGAGTTATTATCTTTTTGCTTCTTATGTAACTGAAAAATTCTCTGGGATTTGATTTACTGATACTTGCAATATGTGTCTCAAGATTTTTCTTACTGCATTTAATAAATTTTTTGGCTTTTCGTCGAAGGGCATCGTATTCATTTTAATCACTTTGACTCTTTGTGGTATTATATTTCTTATATGCAAGATTTTTTGCTTCTAGACAATGTTTAATGTTGGAGTTCCTCCATTTGGGTTTAGAATTTTTGGCGGGCCTTCTGTTGCACATAGGAATGCATAATTTGATGGCACTGTTGAGAGTTTCTGTAAAGTAACTCCACGCGTCATTGATTTCTAAAGTTTTGACAATGGGATGCCGGTCAGCTGCACCTGCAATTGCCTTTAATTTCTTAAAATTTGCTCTCTTAAAGTCGGGCACTTTCTCACAACTGGCCTTGACACTGTCTTCACTGAATTTAATGTTAAATGTAACTATGCAATGATCACTTGTACTAAATTCTTCTCCTACAATAACATTACTCACTACATTTTCTGATGTAGCTAAGACAAGATCTAGGATGTTAGCTCCACGTGTTGGATAATTTACAAATTGATACAAAGGACTTTCTTGCAAATTTGTATATAGGTCTGACCCTGTGTGTGAGGATAGGGCTTCTCCCCATTTTGGAACTGGTAAATTAAAGTCACCAAATATTACAGTGCTTTGCATACAAGATAGTTCGGCAATTTGATTGTAGATTTCATTATCGATGTTGAGTGGCTGACCAGGTGGATGATAAATTAACCCAAGAGTGATTTTATGACAATATTCATTTCTAAGCCGAATATAAAAAGTGTCGATGTTTTCAATACATGGCCAGGTGGACAATAAATTAACCCAAGAGTGATTTTATGACAATATTCATTTCTAAGCTGAGTATAAAAAGTGTCGATGTTTTCAATACATGGCTTGGTAATTTCAACTGGATGAAATCTTGATTTAACATATAACTACACACCGCCCCCTGCTCAATTCTTCTTTTCACAACTGAAAATGTGATAGCCTGGTAAATTAAACTCTGCTAGAAAATCTCTCTGCTCAGTATTTAGCCACGATTCTGTTACTCCAATTACATCATAATCTTCAGTAAAGGCAAGGGCCTCTAAATCAGAAAATTTATTACGTAGACTACGAGCATTTGCAAGGATTACTTTAATGTGCTTTGCTTTCTGATGTGGGGAGCTTCCATTATTTATTGATTTATCAGATCGTATGACATCTACGTTTGCCTCCCGTGATGCTTGTTTTTTCTCCAGAAAAAAATTACAGCATCATTAAGCAAACGACCGAGACGGGCAGAACCAACGGCATTCAAGTGTAGTCCATCGTTCGTAAATAGTGTACGCTGCTCGTAAAATTGGTTCCACGTGTCGATGAACTGAACTCCTTCCTGCAAGGAAAATGACTTGACTCTGTTATTAATACTAAATGCTCTGCTGAAGAAGGCATTCCATGCAGGGAAGAAAAGAGCTATCAGGGAAATGGACAAATGAAAACACGAGAACAGAGTGATGGAAAAGAAGCAGAAAGAGGAAGGAGGAAGAATGGAGGACAGGAGGGTGACAGAGGGAAGGAGAGGAGAGGCAGAAGTGCATAACCCTTTCAGTTTGATGACATAGCTACTATTCGTTTGTTTGTTTCTTTTTTTCTTTTACCTCCTGGTGATTTCTTCATGTTGGGAAGGATCATTAGCAGTCATGGAGTTATATAAGGATGTATCTAATCTCACAGTTCAAAAAGTCTGTCCCAGATTGAACACAGACTCCTGATGGAAGCAAAACACACACACACACACACACACACACACACACACACACACACACACAAGGTCCTTGAGCCGAAAGTGATACGGTACTGATGTTGCACCTTGACTTCATTAAAAAGAAAAAAGAAAAACAGCATTTTCCACATTTCAAGCTTAGCCACTTCAGTCCAATGTTTTGTGTGATGTTTGTGCTGTCTCGAGACTGTTTTTCTCCTTCTGGAAGAAAAATCTTAGCACAAATCGTGTGACGATAGCAAGAAGTTATACAAAAGATAGACTGTAATTGAAAGAGTTAATACTTATCAAAACTAATTTTAATTGACAATTCTTCAGGTGTTGGCGCCCATCATCCACTTACCCGATATAGCGTTGCCTTCAGGTAACTCCGCACTGAATGACGTGCTAAATGACTTCTTTTTTACCCCGTAAACGGTTTGGTGATAACTGTATTACCATATGATGCCAGGTGGCTGAGTGTCTTCAGGCGCTCCAGCCAGATGAGGTCCAGAATGTTGTTACTATGATTTAATATGTCCCTTCAAGTTAACCCTAAAGCTAATGTCACTCTGTCTTAGTATATAGTTAGTGGTGTGTAAGTGTGAATTCTAGGTGTGTTCGTGTCCTACGTGCCAATTTTCGCTTTGATAAAAAGGCGTCGCCTTCAGATATGTGCTGACCACATGACTAGGACCCACTGCGGGCTGGCTTGCTCCCCTGCAGCCTCAGTACGGGGCTGGTGTAGTAGCAGCAACAGCTGTGTTCTTCATGACCAAATAAACACTCTTTAATTTGCATTGGGCTTTGGATTCACCTGCATTGGGAGTGAGTGGTATAATCATAGTGGTGGCAGCGGTGGGATTCGAACCCACATCTCCAAAGAGACTGGTAGCGCTGCTTCCTGTGAATCCGTTTTGGTTCATAATTTTTCCGTACAATCTGTCTGTTCCTTCGTTCTGGCCCCCCAAACTCCCAGTGCACCATTCTCGTCTTGATCATGCTTCTTTTTCAGTACCCCTTCCACTCAGTATCAGTTGTCCTGAAGCTCCTGTTCAATCGGTGCATGCAAGTGGTTTGTATAAAGCTCCTGATTATTATGCTGTTAAGTCAGAATTTGTGGTAACCCACGCTACACGTCAGCACTATGCACTTCACTCCCATATAATATATGAAATTTTTCAACTCATCGATGTACCTCCTGTCTCCCTTCTGACAGTCTATACATTATATCCGAACGCTTAAGTATGTTGGACTTTTTAAATCAGAGTGATTTTGTCAAGCATCAGTTTTCATTGGCATTCAGTCGTTTATGGGTACATCCGGTTTTCGTATTTTTCCCCGTGGCTGTTTCTTTTATCAGGTTTCTTATTACTACTTGCGTCCTTCACTGCTGTACCAGACGAATGGAGCGCAGACTATATGAGATTCGAGCGGCCACAGGTACAATATTGCCACCAAGAGACGTTGAAAGTGGCTGTGCTTAGTGACACTTCATGTGACTACTGAAGGTAGAAAGAACATGTAACTTAGTACTGAAAGGAAGAAATTTGTGTACCAGGGAAGGAATAAGATGACAATTGTAAAGAGGAAAGGCAATTAATAATATGATGAAGTAGGTCAAGTAAAACAGTAACAAAGGAAAAAGTAAATAGGAAGATAATAACATAGAAAACCAAATGTTGTCATGATAAATAACTAAATGATATAATGATAACTGGAAATTGACAAAATGATAAAGGAAAGAACCCAAATTATAGGAAAGGACCCAGATTGTATAATGTTAATTTGTCTGAAAAAAATATGATAACATCCAATTAACAGTGTGAACGTTCCCAACTATCATATCATCACTGTCGCAGGCAAAGTTAAACTGTTCTTGCAGAAAAAACTTCAATTATGAGGTGATGATAGAATTTTAAGAGTGCTAAATATCCTTCAGTTCATTTCCTATATACCATAATACTTATATACTCATCATTATTAATTTCATATATATATATATATATATATATATATATATATATATATATATATATATATATATATATATATATATATATATCCGGTACGTGGCATTTCAGATGAGAGTGACCAGTCTCACTCATCCCTGAGTGGCATTACGTGAGCAATTAACCCCAGCCATCCCTTGGATATAAACCTGCACCAGCTCAATCCGATTGGAGCACCTTAATTACCCACTAAATATATAAATTATATTTCCTAAGTTTTGTACTGGTAGTAGCTATGAATACCAATATTTTATTATCCCAGTTTTTAACCATCACATTGGTGAACACTGCCGTGTATCGTACATAGGCCTACTGTATTACCTTATTTTTACTAAATCCAACTGCTTACATACCAGCATTATATCTTTTTATTATTATAGGAAGCGTTAGGAGAAGCACATTGAGGTGGTTAGTCCTTGTGGAGAGGGTGGAGAGTGAGAGACTGAGGAGGAGAGTGTGAGTAAGGCGGAGAGGGGGGAGAGGGAGGGGGAGGCCAAGGATGAAATGGAGGGGTGGAGTGGAGAGGTATATGAGAGAGGGATGTGTGAGCTGGGAGCAGGGCAGTGAAATGGCGGGGGAGAAGGCGACATGGAGGCGATTTGTTTGTGGCCACCCCTTATGGGATTTAGGCGTCTGGCAATAGATAGATAGATATTATTATACTCTTCTATAAACAACATAACTAAAATAAACGCTTTACCTAAGTATTTCCCCCTTGTGTCAGGAGACAACTTTTGTTTGTCAGGGAGAGTTATTACTATGATTTACTATGTCCCATCAAGCTAACCCTAAACGTAATGTCACTCTGTCTTAGTATATAGTTAGTGGTGTGTAAGTGTGAATTCTAGGTGTGTTCGTGGCCTACGTGCCAATTTTCGCTTTGATAAACAGGCGTCGCTTTCAGATATGTGCTGACCACATGACTAGGATCCACTGCGGGCTGGCTTGCTCCCCTGCAGCCTCAGTACGAGGCTGGTGTAGTAGCAACAGCTGTGTTCTTCATGACCAAATAAACACCCGTTAATTTGCATCGGGACTGGGGGCACGGTGGCTCAGTGGTAGAGCATCGGAGTCGTGATCGGGGGATTGCGAGTTCGAGCCTCGCCCGGGACTGCCGTGCCGGGAGTGGTAGCGCGCTCCTGTAACCTAACAGGGCTATATGGCCATAGTTGCCTAGCTCGGGGATTATATCCTTGCATCGGGCTTTGGATTCTCCTGTATTGGGAGTGAGTAGTATAATGTTTTTCATCCGTGGGGTGGTTGGGGTTTATTGCTAACTCAACGCCACTAGGGGACGCGCGAGGTTGGTCACGCTTCCGTATGTTATAGTCGCGGTGCACGACTCTGAAATTGTCATTATCGTACCCTGGCAATCTGCCATTCAAAAGTGCGTCCGATTTCGTATGATATAATACACGTGCACGAATATATTGTATACGAATATTATTATACACGAACATATAATACACGAATCACATGCGTCTCATATGATACACGAAATCAGACGCAGTTTTGAATGGTAGGTTGCCAGAGCACGATAATAACAACCTCAGAGTCGCGCGCCGGGACTATAGTAGCCTATTGTAGAACCCCTTCGTTCCTGGTGGTGCAGAATATGGATTGGATACAGATTATTATATTACTGATCACAATCTGCCACACCGTAAGGCAGTTTATTCCGCAAGTTTACATCTCTGTAGTAAACATCTATCTATCTATATACCTAGGCTGCTTCTCCCAAGGAAAGGGAGGTAGCCGAGACAGGACGACACACTCCCCATTTACTCATCTGTTCAAACACATTCATTCGCATCTTAGCCCCAAAGGGGAGAACGGACAGATCCTCACTGCACCACACCGCACAAGGGTCAACTGCGCAATGCAATCAGTGACATCCGCAGCAGGGCCCGACAGCAGAACTGGTTTACCCCTGCCACATCATAACAGACCCATCCCCTTACCCGCACCTGACCTGACTAGCTGATCAGACCAAATGCGGGAGAATATCCCCTCAGGGCTGCGTCATCACTTATTCATTCACAATTTCTCTCCATTTATTTCTGTCACGCACAGCCACTCTTCCTTGCTCAACAGACATCCCTCTCGCATCCAGCGCTCTCTTCACACTGTCCATCCATCCTATTCGTGGTCTCCCTCTCAGCCTTACACCTCTCACATCAGATCTAGTTATCTTTTTCACCAATCGCTCATTATCCATTCTCTCCATATGCCCAAACCATCGCAACACCCTCTGCTCAACTCTACCAGCCATCTCCCGAACAACTCCAGTTCTCCTTCGCACTTCATCATTTCGCACCCGATCCATACGCGTCATTCCACACATACTCCTCAGACACCTCATCTCCATTACATTCAAACTTTTCCTCTCTGCTACACCCATATTCCATGTTTCCATTCCATGTAGTAAACATACTGTGCTTTATTAGGCTGGGTAAGAATGACAGTAATTTGATAGCCATTTATTCCCTTGAATCAGATCACGTATTTTATTGCTAGAGTTTTGCGAAATCCAGACAATTACGTTCAAATGGAAGTCTGGCAGTTAATTAAGGCTGTATCGAACCCCCTCCAGTTCGAAAAGTCTCCTAACCTGAATAACATCGTCTTGAAGAAGCAGTTGTGTAAGGAAGACAATGATCTGTGGATATAAAGAATCACACTTCCACCGATCTGCTGTGAAGCGTGTATCATCTGACTCGTTTTGTTAATTGAATTGTTTTATACGCGCACTAGGTTCCCTCTTAGTTTGGAGTTCGTTAAAGCGAGGAGAAACGAGGAAAAAGAATTTAAAAAGAGGAGGAGGAATGAGGAAAGAAAAGTTGTAGAGAGGAGGAGGAGGAGGAGGAATAAGGAAAATTATTAAGCGGTGGAGGAATGAGGAAAGATAATGTATGTTATAGAAAAGAAGGAGGAATGAGGAAAGCGAATTTATGTAATGTAGGATGAGGAATGAGGAAAGAGAGTATACATAAAACAGGAAGAGTGAGAAGGAATACATTAAGAAGAGAAATGAGTGAATACAAAGGAAAGCAAACAGCAACAGTTCTGTCGGCCCTTTCGAAGCTGTTTATTATTGGGGAGACTGTAAGTATGTAACTACAGTAGTCTGTTCGTCAGACACGGATAGAAAAGTTGGAATGAGGGAAGAGAATTTAAAGAGAGGGGAAAGAATGGGGAAAGAGGAAATGAGGAATGAATGATGGAAGGAAGGAAGCAAAGGAAGAAATGAAGGCCGGAAGGAATGAAATAACGGAAGGAAGAAAATAGGAATGAAGAAGAAAGGAGGGAGGACAAAGCGGGAAGGGAAGAAGAACAGGACAGTAAAAGATAAAGAAAGGAGGGGAAATGGAAGGAAGAAAGGCTGGTAAAAAAGCAGAGATAAGCATGAGGAAGAGGGAAGGGTAGGAAGGAGGAGGGAGGAGGAAAAAGGGAGACAAAGAGGAAGGAGGCAGGTAAGGAAGAGGAAGGAGAAAGGAAGATAAGACGGAGGCAAGAGGGAAAGGAGGAGGGGAGATAAGGAACGGGATGGAGGGGGGAAGATAAGGAAAATGAAGGATGAGGGAAGATGTAGGGAGCAAGAAGATAAGGAAGAGTAAGGAGTACAAAGGAAAGCAAACAGGAAGGGAAGAGGAGAGAGAAGGAAGGAGCAAGGAGGACGGAAGATAAGGAAGAGGAGGGAGGAAGATAAGGCAGAGGAAAGCGGAATGGTAGAAGAGGGATGAGGATGAAAGAAGATTGGTTAGAGGAAGGAGGAAGGAAGCTAAGGAAGAGGGAGGAGGGAGGAAGATAGGTAAGAGGGAGGAGGAAGAGTAAGGAGAATGGAAGGAAAAGAAGGAGAGAAGAGGAAGGAGGTGACATGGATCATTGGAATCATCGCGTAAATCATACCAACGCCCCGTCTATCATCCTCTGTCCTCCTTCCTTCCGTCCCCCCTTCCTTCGCATATCGTCGTCTTCCTTCCTTTTCTTATTTCCCCTCCTTCCTTCCCTTTAGCGTCCATACTGCGTTTCAACCACCCCTTCTTTTCCTTCCTTCCTCCCTTTCTTTTATTCTTCCTTCGTTTTATTTTTCCTTTCTTCTTTCCTTGGCTTCTTCCATTCTCTCACTTCTTTTCTTGTATTCCTTCAGAAGCCCTTTCTCCTCCCTCTGTTGTATCATTTCCTTCTTTCTCTATCTTCTTCCTGTCTTCCTTCATATATATCCTCCTTTCCTTTCCTCCATCGAATTTTATTCTTTTCCTTTATTTCTTCATCCAAGCTTCACTTTTCCCTTCCTTTTCTCCTTTTAATCCTACTTTCTCGTCTTACTTCATATCTTCCTTTCTCTCCTACGTTGTATTTTCCATCCTTCGTTCCATTCTTTCCCATATCTGTACTACTCTTGCTCTCATTTTCTTGTTTTCATTATCATCATCATCATTCCTCTTCCGCATCTACATTACTCTCTTCATTTGTCCTTCCATCCATTGTTCGTTCCTCGCTCTCTTACCTTGTCTCTCTTGTATTCACACCTTTCATCCTTCTTTCCTTTACTCCTGTTCTTATTTCTTACCCTTCTCCTCCCTTCATCTTCTTTTCTTCCTCCTTTCTTTCCCTTCTTAATCATACCTTGTTCCATCTCTGTTTTTCTTCATCTCTGTACCCTTCCTGACATACTGTTTCTTGCTGTTTTCTTTCGTTATCTCTTTCATCATTTCATTCATCCCAACCTAAAAGTTTTTTTTTTTTTTTTTTTTAGTCTGTGCTTCCTCTCTCTCTCTCTCTCTCTCTCTCTCTCTCTCTCTCTCTCTCTCTCTCTCTCTCTCTCTCTCTCTCTCCTTTTTATTGCTTTCCTGCTCTTTTTTCCTCTGCTCTGTTTTTATCAGTCTTTCTCTTCTTCCACATCTCCATCTCTCTTTTTTTTTTTTCTCCTTATGACTATTCTTTGACTTCTTTATTTTCCTCATGTATTTTACACACACACACACACACACACACACACACACACACACACACACACACACACACACACACACACACGTAATGAAATACGGAGGCACACGCAAATTTACATACATACACACACGTACATACATTATCTTCTGCTTCATTACCGCGTCAGGTGAATCTCCAGATGTAGGGAGAGGGAAGGGAAGAGGGAGGGGAAAGGGAGAGATAGGGGAGTTGTTTGGTAAAGGAGACAAAATGAGGGAGGGGCAGGGGGAGAGGAGGAGGAATTGAGGTAGGGAAAGGAAGGTGAAATAGTGGAGGGGAAGAGAAGTGAGTGGGGGAATGTAGGATGGGAGGAATTGGTGAGGGTTAAAGAGAGAGAGAGAGAGAGAGAGAGAGAGAGAGAGAGAGAGAGAGAGAGAGAGAGAGAGAGAGAGAGAGAGAGAGAGAGAGAAATGAAGATAGGAGAGGAAAACGTGAGGAGAATGAAGGGAGAGGCAGAGGAGAGGGGGTGAGGGAGGGGGGGAGGGAAAGAAAACCGCACAGTAAGCTCTTCGTCACGATGTCGCTATTATTATCATTATTATGATTATTATTATGATGATGATAATGATGATGATGATGATGATGATTTTTATTATTATTATTATTATTATTATCATTATTAACAGACAATTCAACCAAGTTCTCAACCCCTTCAATCCGTTGACGTATTTTTCCATTGCTTTTCTGTACGGTTTTATTCATTATGAGAGTGAACCCCAGTAGTGAAAGTACCTAACCCCTCTACTTTAGTTATCTCCTCTGCGCTGAATAAAATCGTCTGTAAGCTGCAAGAATAGTGTGGAAATCTAGGTCATGGGATGGAAAGGGTTAAGTGAAATGTCTGGCAGTAAAAGGATTAATGGACAGTGATTTGCTCCGTGCCAAGACAGCTTTCCTTCTTTCATTCTTGTTATCTGAAGAGTTTTGTCCAGTTTGGGAGAGGTGCTTGGTGGTGAAGGGAGTAAGGAAGGATTAGTGTGAGACGAAACGAGAAGGAAGGAAGAACACGGTATAAAAAGGAAGGAAAAGAAATTATGTGAGAAAAGAGGCGGTTTTTACATATGTTCATTTCCTTGAGTACAATATACAAAGCAAATGCACACCCAAACACACATATGTCCGCATAATGTAGTTCACACACACACACACACACACACACACACACACACACACACACACACACACACTGGTGGTGATGGGACAGTTAGTGACGGTGCTACTGGTGGTGGTGCAGCTGGGGGTGGTGTCACTAGTGGTTCACATGCTGGTGGGGATGCAAGGCAATGCATTGTGCAGGGCAGGACGGATGAGATGGGTCCCCACTCTAAACAACGTAACAAAAGAGATCTCAGAGATCGTAGGAAAAACTAATCACCTCAATTTATTCTTAAAATAGTATATTGCCTACAAAATAACTATCCAATTTAAAATAAATGGAACCTGTTAATTTTGTACCATTTGCCTCGTTAGGTAATGAAGATTTTTTTAATATTCTTTCTTATGATCATTCTGATTCAGTTTCGGTTTCGTCTGACTACCTGAATAATATGGACTTTGATCCCTTAGCTGTTCAAGACGATAATTATAATACAAACCTAGACGTAAATAATTTTTATACGCAGACGAGAAATCTGTGTATCCCGAAATCCAAATATGTATTTCTTTGCTCTTCTGCTTTAACAAGTGATACTGACATACATACATACATATACCTAGGCTGCTTCCCCCAAGGAAAGGGAGGTAGCCGAGACAGGACGACACACTCCCTATTTACTCATCCATTCAAACACATTCATTCGCATCTTAGCCCCAAAGGGAAGAAGGGACAGATCCTCACCGCACCACACCGCACACTGGTCAACTGCGCAGTACAATCAGTGACATCCTCAGAAGGGCCCAACAGCAGAGCTGGTATACCCCTGCCACATCATAATAGACCCATCCAATTACCCGCACCTGACCTGACTAGCTGATCAGACCAAATGCGGGAGAATATCCCCTTAGGGCTGCGTCATCATTTAATCATTCACAATTTCTCTCCATTTATTTCTATCACGCACAGCCACTTTTCCTTGCTCAACAGACATCCCTCTTACATCCAGCACTCTCTTCACACTGTCCATCCATCCTATTCCTGGTCTCCCTCTCAGCCTTACACCTCTCACATCAGATCTAGTTATCTTTTTCACCAATCGCTCATTGTCCATTCTCTCCATATGCCCAAACCATCGCAACACCCTCTGCTCAACTCTATAAGCCATCTTCTGAAACACTCAAGTTCTCTTTCGCACTTCATCATTTCGCACTCGATCCATACACGTCACTCCACACATACTCCTCAGACACCTAATCTCCATTACATTCAAACTTTTCCTCTCTGCTACACCCATATTCCATGTTTCAGCCCCATATAATGCAGTCGGTACCACAACACCCTTATACAGCCTTCTCTTTACATCCATTCTAAGCGAACGACATCTAAACACCTTTTTCATTCCTCCCAGCACCTTTCATACTTCATTCATTCTGAACTTCACTTCTGCATCTATTCTTCCATCCACAGCAACATGTGACCCTAAATATTTAAAACACTCTACCTCCTCAAGCAACTCACCATTCAAAACTATATTCATCCCCCTACCATCTACCAACCATGTACACTTCATCACTTTACTCTTATTCTCATTTACTTTCAATTTCCTCCTTTCACACACCCTTCCAAACTCCTCTACCAACTGTCTCAATCTCTCCTCTGAATCAGCCACCAGTGCAGTGTCATCTGCAAACAACAGCTGCTTCAGATTCCACTCTCCACCATCAACATTCACCAGACTCAGACCTCCACCTAAAACTCTTGCATTCACCTCCCTTACAACACTATCCATATAAATATTAAACAACCAAGGCATCACACATACCTGTCGCAGCCCAACTCTCACGGGAAACCAATCACTCACAGCATTTCCCACTCTTACACACGCTGTACTATTTACATAAAAACTCTTCACCCCTTTTAGTAACCTACCATCAAGTCCATACAATCTTAAAACAGTCCTCAAAGCCTCCCTATCAATTCTATCATACGCTTTCTCTAAATCCATGGATGCCCAAAACACATCCTTGCCTTTCGGTAAATACTTTTCACACACTTGTCTCACAGCAAACACCTGATCCACGCATCCTCTCCCTCTCCTAAAGCCACACTGCTCATCACCAATCACTTCCTCTGTACCCTCTCTAACTCTCATAATTAACACTGTACCATACACCTTACCTACAACATTCAAGAGACTTATACCCCTAAAGTTAGTACATTCATACTTATCGCCCTTGCCTTTATACAACGGGACCACACAAGCACTTGCCCAGTCAATTGGCACCATACCTTTCACAAAGCACACATTCAACAATCTTACTAACCAGTCAACAATAGTCACTCCACCACCCTTCAGGCATTCCACAGCACACCCATCCATACCTGCAGCTTTCCCTGTTTTCATCTCCTTTACTGCCTTCTCCACTTCCTCCTTCGTGATCAAAGAATCATTTAACTCTCCCAACACATTTATTCCTTGCACCCTTCCATCTGCCACAATCTCAGCCACTCTTTCCTCCTCTACATTCAACAATCTTTCAAAATACTCTGCCCATCTCTTCCTTACTGCATCCATCTCAATTAACATCCTTCCATCCTCTGCTTTTACTCGCTCTTCCTTCCCAGACTCTCCCTTTCGCACCCTTTTCACCTCCTTCCAGAACATTTTCTTATTCTGTTAAAAATTCTCAGTCAGCTGCCTACCCCACCTCTCATCTGCTGCCACTTTAGCATCACGCACAGCCCTTCTTGCCCTATTCCTCTTCTCCTTATACCTCTCATATGACACCTCATCCTTCCTCTGCAGCCACACTTCATATGCACATCCCTTCTCAGCCACAGCCATACTTATTTCCTCGCACCACCATTCACTTCCTTTTCTTACACCACCACCCACATGTCTCACACCACACACCTCTTCTGCATGCCCCACCACAGCACTCTTAAACAACTGCCATTCCTCCTTCACCCTGCCATTTTCCAGATCTTTCACTGCATTCCACTCATCTTTCAATTTCTCCTGATACACTATCATTTTCTCTCTTTTATCCAACTCACTCACTTCAAAACCTCCCTGCCACACCTAACCCTCCTAGCTCTCACCCATCTCTTACCTACTCTTAACTTTCCCTCCACCAGGTAGTGGTCAGACATACCTCCACCCTCCCCTCTTAGAACTCTCACATCCAACAATCTTCCTATTACATTCCTGGACACAACCACATAGTCCATCAAAGCTCTATCAACCACCCTTCCACCCTCCTGTCTCACCCATGTATACCTATAAATATCTTTCTTCTCAAACAGCGTATTTCCAATCACCATCTCTCGGTCAACGCACATCCATATCATTTGTTCCCCATTTTCATTTCTTCCAGGCACACCATGCATACCAACTACACCTTCAAATGCTACATTTCCCACTCTAACATTCAGATCTCCCATCATTACCACATTCACATTCGCTCCAAAACTCTGCAGACACTCATCAACATCATTCCAGAAAGACTCCCTCTCTTCCTCATCCCTTTCACTACCAGGCCCATATGCACTCACAAACACCCACAACTCACGTTCAAATTTCGTTTTCACCCACAACAGTCTCGATGACACCTCCTTCCACATTTACTATACTTTCTATGAACATTCGAAGCATTCCTACAAATCTTCAGTGCTGTATTGATAACGTACTAACAAGCACCTCTAAATATTGATGTATTGGGGTTCATTGAAACAAGATTGGATCCAGGTCTCGTTGCATTATATCACCTTCCTGGATATAATTTTTATAACAATTGTAGGAACAGAAAAGGGGGTGGTGTTGCAATGTACATTTTCAGTAGTTTTTGCTCAACTGTTTTACTGGATATGTGTATATCAGAACCCTTCACAGAATGTTTATGTGTCGAAACTACAGATAGAGACAAAACATATTTTTTTGCTTATATTTATAGACCCCCTAGCGGTAATAAGCAGCTTTTTTAAAATGCTGTAAATGAATTATTAAGAAATATTAATACTAAAATATACCAGGTGTAAATTTTTTCAGTGAATGGAATCTCGATCTTTTGAAGCACAATGAAGATGTTTTTGTGAATGAGTTCATAAACTTGATGTATTCTAATTCATTGGTACCTCTCACTTCGAAACCTACTCGAGTAACAGACACAACTGCCACACTTATTGATCATATTTGGACTTCAACAACAGAATTAAATGAAGCTAACTTCATAATACATACAGATATATCAGATCATTTTCCCAAAATTGCCCCGTTTAATCTTAAAAACGTAAATAAAAGTGCCCCGAAGTATATTCAAACAAGGATTATAACAAATGCCTCAAGGGGCAGTTTCAGTAGAGAGCTATCTCATTTAAATTGGTCCAATGTACTTGAGTCTCAATGCCCAAATGAAGCCTACAACTATTTTTATGACAGCTTCAATGTTTTATTCCAGAAACATTTTACATTAAAATCCCTTAATATATATAATAAGAATGAGCAAAATCCATATATCACTTTAGCACTAAAAAAGAGTATTAAAGAAAAACACAGACTAGAAAGATTGGCTAAAAAATGGCCAATAACATATGGGAAAATATACAAATCATACCAAAATAAATTAACATCTATTTTGAGGGATGCTAAAAACAGGTACAGTATTATAAGGATCAATTAAAAGATAACCAAGGTAATCCTAAATCTCACTGGAAGACTATTAATTCTTTACTTGGCAGAGGTTATAGTACTGTAGATAACACACAATTAACTTAAAACCCCATCCTAATGAAATAGCCAGTGCATTCAACAACAGTTTTTTAAATTATGGAAACATATCCTCCTCTAACACAAGTAACGAAACTGCATATTTACAGTATATACAAAACCCACCTAACTTCTCAATTTATCTTTCTCCTGTAAATAATATTGAAACTGAACAGTACTTAAAAGCACTAAAACCTACCGCTGCTGGTTATGATGAATTTCCTCCTAAATTATTGAACCACAGCTCGACAACAATTTAAACTCACATTGTGCCTATAATTAACCTTGCATTTCGGACAGGGATTTTTCCAGACAAACAAAAAATGGCCAAAGTGATTCCCTTGCATAAGTCTGATAGTAAGGATGACATCAACAACTATCATCCAATTTCAGTACTTCCGGCGTTCAGTAAAATAATTGAAAAAGCCATCTATTCGTCTTACTATCTTGAAAATAATAATTTACTCAGTGACAGTCAATTTGGGTTTCGGCAGAATCGATGTACAGAGTCGGCTGTGCTACAGTTTGTTAAAAATGTATACGAATATTTGGGAGAAAAGTTGTATGTTGCAGGAGTGTTTATTGATTTATCCAAAGCTTTTAATTCTTTGAACCATCATATATTAACTGACAAATTAAAACATGTTGGGATTAGAGGTGTACCGCTGCAGCTATTTAAGAACTACGTCAGTATTAGGTCACAAGCAGTCTATTTTAATTCTAAGTATTCTCTTTTTAAATCATTATCAAAAGGAGTACCTCAGGGATCAATTTTGGGCCCTATTTTGTTCCTTATCTATAATAATCATATAACTTGTGCTGGCTCCAATTTCAAATTTGTCATATATGCTGATGACACCAATCTTCTATTAGCAGATAAGAATATTACCTCTTTACACACTAATTTGAGCAGAGAGTTAAATTCAATTGGTAAATGGGTTAAATGTAATAAACTACAGTTAAATGTGACCAAAACTAATTATATTTTCTTTCAAAATCATTCTATGAAAAACTGTATGCCTCCTTTGATATTAGAGGGTGAAATAATATAACAGGTTGACAACACAAAGTTTCTTGGCATCTATATCGATGAAAATTTAGGTTGGAGTTATCACATTAATGCAGTATGCACGAAACTATCAAAAATGTGTGGTGTACTAAATAGGATTCGCTGTCAGCTTACCACTGAAGCAATGATTAGCATATATTATACGTTATGTTACCCTTATCATATCTACTGTGTGTCTGTGTTGGGCTGTACCTGGCCATCATTCTTAAACAGAATAGTAGTAGCACAGAAGAAAATTCTGAGATGCATATATTTCAAGGGTAATTTTGATTCCACTGACAACATATTTATGTCTGCAAAACTGCTCAAGTTCCAATTTGTTCACAAATATTTTCTTTTGTTATTAGTTTTGAATTATATCAAAGACTGCTCAGGAAATAAAGTTTTTACATTAGTAAACACTGTTCATAACACTAGAGAGAATAACATTAATCTCATATGTCCACAATTTTGAACAGTTTTTTTTTTTAAATAGCATACTATGTACTGGTCCTCAGTTATGGAACTCTCTGCCTGCAAATATAGAGGATCTTATTAACTCATGTAATAGATCTTCATTTAAAAGGAAATTAACCCCTTAAACGCAGCCGTGTACAGTCGTTTTCCCCCCGAGTGGCGGGGTTGTATCGTGGTCTGAGTACCTGTAGGAAAATATTCGCCAAAAATCAGATATTAACCCTAGAACATTATACTTAGTATGGCAGATAGTACTTACATTCAGCTTTCTCCAGAGACAGGTGTTGAGCCTTCGTGGACTACCCAAGAACTTGTGGAGACTTGCAAAGTTGGGTAACCAAATCTTCACTTTCACACCTCCAGCAACCCGGTTTCCCCTCTACCACAGCCTCATTCTGTCACAGTAAACTTTATACTACAACGTAAAGGTAGTTAGGAATCCGTATTTGTACAATAAGCACTGAAAATAAGGCTAAAATCAACGGAGCGTACGGCCGACATGCACTGTGGCGGCGGTCTTCCCGTCACTCAACAAACATTTCCATTTTCACAGCTAAAAACATGTACACTACATTATTTTCAATCATATTACTTCCCAAAAGATCACCACGGCGCGCTTTTTATTCTGCCTTACGCCCGCCACTTTATTCTCGTTCCTGTCGGCTGCTTGCACTGACTGGGAAGAGCTAGAACTCGCCATAATGTCACTTTGAAAGCCTGCAGTAAACTGACGCTAAACAGGGGCAAACCGTGAGAAAAAAAGCTAGTGTTACAACTGGGGAAACAAGCGTTTCCTAGTAGCATAAACTGCTTGTGAGAGGAAAGCGCAGATTTACAGTTCTGAGCGCTCAGAGCGCTGCCATGTATCACAGCCAGGCTGGCCGGGCCGTGGTGGGGGGGGGACAGGGGGAAAACACGATACTTGGCAACAACTGAGGTCAGTAGTACAAAGGTAAAATATGCTAGTTGTAGCTAGAGGGTGGTGGTACTGATAGACAATACCAGCTGGAGCCTGCTTGCCCGTGGTTATTCAAAATTTACTAGAATCGCAAATGTGACGCTCCGCCGTTGTGTCCTTTTTGCCGAGCGTCGCAAACGAGACAATCCGCGTTTAAGGGGTTAACCCTCCCCGTCCCGACCGATTTTCCTCCACTGACTCCCCCCAATCCCAACCAATTTTGGAAAAAAAATTTTTTGGTTCAAACCTCCACTTTTGGTGAGAAACATCAAAATTCATTGAGAAATTGCTCACCTAAGGTTTAAAATACTCGATATAGCTAGCAGTACCTTCCTGGGTTTTCTATCAGGCTGGCTCCAAGGAAAACGAGTTCTATGGGAGGGTAACTATTCCACACCACTCATAAACGGTATTTATTTATTTATTTGGTGCAAATTTATATGTAGTACGAGACTATATTGCTTTTCACACAGTAATATAGCAATATAATCATTGTTTCACTCACCAAACACATCAACATACCTGACTTTTTTTGGTGACATTACCTAATCATCATTTCTGACTGTTTCTTCCTCTAATGCTACGTAAACTTTGTCCTCCACATTGTTATCTATTGGGGAGTCACTCTGGCCCTGAATTTTGTACCGCGGCATGACATGTCTTAGCTGGCCAGGACACTGGTAACAAGTGAATTGCCGAGACAATGGCGTGCGGGGGGGGGGTCATGCTGGGTAAGGCATTGTCCCTGCCTGGCATCTTGTAGAGGAAGGTGTCACGTGTATACGTACCAAAAATCACGCGCAAAATTTGAAAATTGTGCAAATTAGGGACCTTGCAATTGCTGCACATTTATATATGTCAATGGGACTGACAGTGACAAAACGTGCAGACGTATATATACATCAGTGTGACGCAGTGGGTTAAAGGTTATTTATTTACTCTACAATGTTCGTAATTTCTGGGTAATGTTATTTATGTATGTATATATGTGTGTATGTGTGGGCATGTGTATGTATATGTGTACAGTATATCTCTATGTGTGTATATGTGTGGATGCATATGTAACATGTGTGTATGTATATATAATATAGGATTTTAGATTTGTGTATTTGCCTGTACTAAATCTAATAAACAATATAACCACTATCACGTCTGCCAAGGAGCTCCAGCTCATCAGATCATGCCGCTTCTTAATTCGTATTGTACTGATATATGTATTATGATCTCTTATTGGCTATAAAAATATTTTTACTTTACACATACACACACACACACACACACACACACACAGGGATTCAATCGAGGCTATACAAATATTTTTACTTTACACACACACACACACACACACACACACACACACAGGGATTCAATCGAGGTGGACGTGCGACATTGGCGCTCCGTACCAAACCAACACGGCTAGTGGCATTACCTAAATTAGTATCTTTGTATGAGTCAAGCTCTGTACCAGGTTAGACTAAATAATTTTTCATTATTAAAAGGAAAAAAATAATAAGTTTAAACAAGACTTGTTCAAACAGGAAAAAGAACCAAGACGAAAGAATACGCTGAGTCATCTGAGGTTTGTTTAGACTACAACAACACGGGGATTGTAAGTACATGCTCTGCACTTTTAGTATTGCAAAATGGATACATACATTAGTAAAGCAAATTTGGAAAAGAAAAAGGGATAAAGGTAAAAAGCAAAATGATGATTTCTACCAAGAACTGGTTGAAGTGGAGACTCACAATAGACTGGTTGAACGTGTAAACAAACTAGAAATGGCTTTCAAAAATGAAATTGATGAAATAAAGAAGCAGATGCACTTGCAAAAGGAAGAAATAGAAAAACTAGGAAGGGAGGCCAATAAGAAAGACATAACCATCAGTGAACTAACAGTGGAATTGAGTACACTTAGGAAGAAAATGAGTGAAATGGCAAGTACAGTAGTCAATCACGAGAGTGTTATGGAAGAGTTCAAAAATGACACAGAGACAATTAGGCAAGTAGGCAGTCTTATTGACCAGAGCAGTGATACTGAGAAGATAACATAGGTGAATGAAGCTGTGCAAAGCTACAAAAATGATGTGGAAACCACGTATGCTGAAATGGTGAAAGTAAAGAAGGACTTAGAAACAAATGTGGAGGAAAAAAGCATTAAAAAGGAGGTGAAAAGAATAATCCAAAACAATCCAAAGTTAGTCAGAGATTCAGTAGATATAAACAAATCTATAGTAATCACTGGTATAGAAGAGGAAGAAGTAAAAAAGAAGATCACAAGAGACAAAAAGGAGATGGCAAATGTAATGAGCTTACTGAAAGAAGTATCAGAGGAAATCTGTAATAAAGACATAGAGGAACACAAAAGGTTAGGGAAATATGAGAAAAGCAAGACAAGACCTCTAAAGGTGACTTTCCAGAGTGTAAACACTGCGGAAGAGATACTAAAAAATGCAAAGAATCTTATGGAAAAACAGGAGTTCAAAAATGTACGGATAAAAAGATGCCTAACACAAGAGGAACTGGAATTACTGAAAGAGAAAAGGGAGGAAGCAAAAACAAAAAATGAGGGAAGATCAGAAGAGGAGAAGAAGAAATTTTTTTTACAAAGTAATAGGATTGCAGGTACGAAAGTGGTACACAAACAGGATGGAATAAAAAGAAGGAAGGTAGTAGAACCATGTCATGACAAGTATATAAACAAGATGATAAAGTTGATGTACTCAAATGTGGATGGAATGGTATCTAAATTACTAGAGATGAACGATTATGTCAGAGAATATGAACCACAAATAATATGCCTAACTGAAACAAAATTAACACCAAGGATATCCAATGACATACTAAACTTAGAGGAATACAATATATGGAGAAGAGACAGAAATTTAAAAAAAGGAGGAGGAATTATAATATTAGCTAAGAAAAATCTAAAAGTCAATGAAATAAAACTAGATATACCATCACAAGTAGAACTGATTGCAGTAGAGATCAACACATCTGAAGGTAAGGCAATTGTAGCCAATTTGTACATGCCACCCAGATCAAACACATGGGAAAGAGATGAATATGAGGACCTGGCAGAGAGTACAATTCAGAGTTTAAGATCATTACTATATAAAATGGAAGAGAAATCAGAAAGAATTATACTAACTAGGGATTTCAATACAAATATAAATTGGAATACTCTAGATATAATTAGCCAAGAAAGCTGTTGGGACCAAAAGCTCCTGGATCTCGTACAAGAGTTCTTCCTAACGCAACATGTGAGGGAAACCGCCAGAAAAAGAGGACTTGATGTACCTTCCGTGCGTGATCTAATATTTACTAGGCAAGAAAATGATATTGACAGTTTAATATATCACCCTCCACTCGGCAAAAGCGATCATGCAGTACTAAATTATAACTTCAGGATAGCATATGACATAGTAAACAGCAATGACAGTTACAAAAAGAGCCTAAACCATAAAAAGGGAAATTATCAAGACCTAAAGAAGTATTTCTTACAAGTTGATTGGGAAAATGAGCTTAGAGGACAAGATTTAAATGCTGTATATAAAAAATTTTGTGAATTTTATGAAATAGGAGTCCAGAAGTACATCCCACAGCACAAAGAAGCAGATAAGAAAATACAGAAATGGTTCAATACAGAATGTAAAAAATTAAAAGAAAGAAGAGATTTGTTGTGGAATAGATACAGAAGACATAATAGTGAAAGGGCGAATAATAATTACAAACAGGCAAGAAACGATTATACAAGAATAAGGAGTGAAGCCCAAAAACAGTATGAGGAGGATATAATAAATAAAAGTAGTGATCAACCAAAGCTGTTTTACAGCTATATCAGAAGCAAAACCAAAGTAAAAGATATAATACAATCAATTACAGACGAGGGAATCACTTATACACAAGAGAAAGATATTTGTGAAGCACTAAATAAGAATTTCCAATTAGTTTTTACAGAAGAAAAAAATTTTGAGAGGGACTATGTGGAACATGCATGTCCACACATACTACCAGATATACAAATAGCAGAAAAAGTAATACAGGAGGAGTTAAGTAGATTAGACAGAGGAAAAGCAAGTGGTCCTGATGAAATTTCATGTTAGGTACTACGAGAACGTGCAAAGGAGTTAAGTAAACCATTATTTTTAATTTTCAAGAAATCCTTGAGTCAAGGTAAACTACCTGATATTTGGAAAAAAGCAAATATTGTCCCCTTATTGAAGAAAGGAAATAGACAAAATCCACTCAACTACCGACCAGTATCACTGACCAGTGTTGTAAGCAAGGTATTAGAAAAGCTTATAAGAAAAGCTTGGGTAAACCATCTAGAAGAACACAGTATGACAACAGAAAGACAGTTTGGTTTCAGAAAAGGAAAATCATTTGTTACTAATCTGTTCAGCTACTATGACAGAGTAACAAACACAATACAGGAAAGGGAAGGATGGGTGGACAGTATCTATTTAGATTTCAAGAAAGCTTTTGACACAGTACCACACCAAAGACTTTTATGGAAACTGTACCATCAAGGAGGAATTCGAGGCAAACTGTTTTGTTGGATGCAAGACTTTCTCATAAAAAGAGAAATGAGAACAGTACTAAGAGGAAACTACTCATCATGGAAAGAAGTGACTAGTGGAGTACCGCAGGGTTCAGTGCTGGCACCAATCATGTTTTTAGTGTATATAAATGATATAAACAGTAACACTGGAAATGAGAGCTATCTGAATATGTTTGCAGATGATGCAAAAATACAAAGGAGAATTACTAACACAGACTCTTGTAAAGAGCTACAAGAAGAATTAAATAAACTTCATGAATGGAGTAGTACATGGCAAATGGAATTCAATGTGGACAAGTGTCATGTAATCAAGTTTGGTAAAAGTGGAAAAAGACGTGATTGGGATTATAAGTTAGGAAATAAAACCCTATACACATCAGAAAGAGAGAAAGACCTAGGTGTGATTATCAATAACAGACTATCTCCGGCTGACCACATCAGCGAGAAGGTACGGAACATGTATACACTGCTTGCAAATATGAGAATAGCATTCACATACATAAATGAAGACATGCTAAGAAGGATAATAACATCATTCATTAGACCAACCCTGGAATATGCATCAGTAGTCTGGAGTCCTCATCTCAAAAAGCACATAGACAAGATTGAAAAAGTTCAAAGGGTCGCTACAAGATGGATACCAAGCTTAAGGGACCTAAGCTACAAAGAAAGACTAAATAAACTGAATCTATCAACACTACAGGAGAGAAGGAAAAGAGGTGACATGATAATGCTATATAAGTGCATATTAGGGAAGGAGAAAATAGACATAAATGATTACTTAACATATGGAGAAGCATCAGCAAGAGGACACTGCAAAAAACTGCATAAGAAGAGAGGTGATAAAGATGTAAGGAAATTCAGTTTCCCAAACAGAACAATTGATCAATGGAATGCACTACCGAATGAAATAGTGTGTGCCAAAACAATTCACAAATTTAAGGATATGTACGATAAATATGGTTTAAGACACGGGACAGTACGAGCTTGACTCATTCCTGTAAAGATACAATTAGGTACGAATAATCAGGTAAGAACACACACACACACACACACACACACACACACACATACATTATCGCATTTACTGTAATTATGGTTTCATTCATACATACATACATACATTCAAGCAGCCTACTAAGCATATTCACCATACATGCATGAAGGTATGTCATACAATATACCGTATAAGCTCCAGTGTTTCAACCCTTTCTCTCTCTCTCTCATTTTCTTTGTCGTGGGCCAGTATATTACAAGTAAGGGAATAGACAGTTGATGACACCGTAGTCTGTGTGAGAGAGAGAGAGAGAGAGAGAGAGAGAGAGAGAGAGAGAGAGAGAGATGATACACAACCACAGACCAGGTACAAAAGGTAAAAAAAAAGTATTGCGCAGGAGGGGCACGATGACATCTGGAATGATCAATATAACTTGTGTAGTACAGTACTATGAAAATTAATTATCATCTGAATATGCATCCAGTAACAATAACAGCTGTAAATTGTCATGTGAAACCTATCTATGGCATACTTGTTTGAGCAGGTTTTAACAACTTCTCCTTTCGGCTCTCTCCTTAGGGGTCGCCACAGCGGATCACCCGTCTCCATCTTACTCTGTCTTCTGCATCGTCTTCTCTTACACCTACCAACCGCATGTCCTCCTTCACTACATCCATAAACCTTCTCTTTGGTCTTCCTCTCTTTCTCCTGCCTGTTAACTCCAATTCCAGCATCCTCCTCCCAACATACTCCTCATCCCTCCTCCGCACATGTCCAAACCATCTCAGTCTCGCCTTTCTAGCTTTGTCCTCAAACTGACTTACGTGCACTGTCCCTCAAATATGTTCATTTCTAATTTTGTCCAACCTCGTCACTCCTAGTGAAAAACGCAACATCTTCAATTCTGCTACCTCCAACTGTGCCTCCTGTCTTTTTGTCAGTGGTACTGTCTCCATTTCGTACAACATGGTTGGCCTCACTACAGTCTTATAAACTTTCTCTTTCATTTCTGCAGAGACCCTTCTGTCACAGATCACTCCTGTCACCTTTCTCCACCCACTCCATCCCTCCTGCACTCTCTTTTTTACCTCTCTACCACACTTTCCGTTACTTTTTACAGTTGACCCCAAGTATCTGAATTCATCTACCTTTGCCACCTCTACACCTTGCAGCCTCACAGTTCCCCTGTCATCTCTCTCATTTACACACATGTATTGAGTCTAGCTTCTGCTTACTTTCATTCCCCTTCTCTCCAGTGCATATCTCCATCTCTCAAGCTCTGACTCAGCTTCCTCCAGGCTCTCACTACATATCACAATGTCGTCCCCAAGCATCATTGTCCATGGAGGCTCCTGTCTAATCTCATCTGTCAATCTGTCCATCACCATTGCAAACAAGAAGGGGCTCAAAGTCGATCCTTGATGCAATCCCACCTCCACCTTGAAACCCTCAGTCATTGCTACTGCACATCGCACTGCCGTTACACTAGCGTCGCACACGTCCTCCACCACCCTCACGTACTTCTCTGCCACTCCTGACTTTCTCATACAGTACCACAGCTCCTCTCTTGGTACCCTATCATAAGCCTTCTCCAAGTCTATAAACACAAAATGCAACTCCTTTTGGCCTTCTCTGTACTTCTCCATCACCATTCTCAAAGCAAATATGGCTTCTATAGTACTTCTCCATGGCATGTAACCAAATTGCTCCTCGCAGATCCTCACTTCTCTTCTCAGCCTAGCTTCCACCACTCTTTCCCATATCGTCATTGCATGGCTGATCAGCTTTATACCACTGTAGTTGCTGCAGCACTGCACATCACCCTTGTTCTTGAAAATCGGAAGTAGAATACTTTTTCTCCACTCCTCCGGCATCCTCTCACCCTCCAGGATTTTGTTAAACAATCTGGTAAACCACATCACAGCCATCTCTCCTAAGCTCCTCCATGCTTCCACATCTGGGCCCACTGCCTTGCCATCCTTCATCCTCTTCATGGCATTCCTCACTTCCTCTCTGCTGATCTCTTGCACTTCCTGACTCACTACCTCCAACTCTTCCAACCTTCCCTCTCTCTCATATTTTCTATATTCATCAACTCTTCAAAATACTCCTTCCACCTTCTTAGTACACTCTCCTCACTTGTTAGTACATTGCCATCTGCATCCTTTATCATTCTAACATGCTGCACATCCCGCCCAGCTCTGTCTCTTTGCCTGGCTAATCGGTACAGGTCTTTTTCCCCCTTCTCTGCTGTTCAACTTCTCGTACAGCTTTTGGTATGCCTTTTCTTTTACCTTAGCAACCTCTTTCTTGGCTATGTTCCTCGTCTCCTTATACTCCCGAATGCTTTCTTCGTCCCTGTGTCTATCCATATTCTTCTTTGCCTGCTTCTTCCTATTTATGCTATCCTGTATTTCTTCATTCCACCACCAAGTCTCCTTGTCTTCCCTCCTCTGTCCCGATGTCTCCCCAAGTACCTTCTTGGTTTTCTCCCCACCACTTCTGAGATAACTGCCCATCCGTCCTCGTCTTCCCTGCCTCCGAAAGCCTGGCTCACCTCATCCCTAAATTTACTACTGAAGTCTTGCTCCTTCAGCTTCCACCACCTAATCCTTGGTTCAGCTCTCACTTTCCTCCCTGTCTTCACTGTCAAACTCATCTTTCCAACCAACACCCTATGCTGTCTTACTACACTCTCTCCTGGCACTACCTTACAATTACTGAATTCTTTCAAATTGCATCTCCTACATAGGATATAATCTGTCTGTGTCTTCCTTCCCCCACTCTTATACGTAATCCTGTGCTCCTCCTTCTTCTTGAAATAAGTGTTTACTACAGCCATCTCCATCCGTTTTGAAAAATCAACAACCATCTGACCCTCAGCGTTCCTCTCCCCGACACCGTACTTGCTTATCATAAACCTCCTCGTCACCACTATTTCCTTCCCCAACATGCCCTTTCAAATCCGCTCCCATAACCACTCTTTCCTCCCTGGGTATGCTCTGAATCACTTCCTCTACTTCACTCCAAAACTCTTCCTTTTCCTCCAAGTCACACCCCACTTGCGGGGCGTATGCACTGATGACATTAATCAGGACCCCCTCAGTTTCCACCCACAAACTCATTTCTCTATCCGACACTCTTTTCACCTCCAATACACTATTTATATACTTTTCCTTCACTACCATACACCATTTCTCCTCCCGTCCACTCCATGGTAAAACAACTTGAATCCTCCAATCATCTTCACTTTACTTCCCTGCCATTTTGTTTCCTGCACACACAGTATATCCAACTTTCTCCTCTCCATCATGACGGCCAGGTTTGACAACGAGGGGGAAAAAAAATCATCAAACATTTCTAGAGTCCATCGTCCGTGACCTCAAATTGTTTCGGGCCAAATTTGCACCGATACTTTTTTCTATTATTGTGTTTAAAGTCATAAGATAAAGTATCGTTACCCCAGGAATGTTCGATGCCAAACGAACGTTAGCTGGGCTATTTGGGCGGGTCCTTGCTGTTAGCCCCTCCCCTATCTAGTGTTGCCATATCACAGTCCCATTACAAGAGTTGGAATAATGAGCAAGAATGAGCCATATGGCGGGGAAATATATAGGACGTGTTTGCTTTATCCTCAGCTCCCCGACAGGGATTAATAATGAAACTCGGCAGGTTTATTATTATCCTACTATTCAACACTTATTATCTGTAGAATACAACAAATAAGTTATTTTCAAGGGTATTAAATCTATAGGCATCGACTGTTTTTTTTTTTTTTTATGATAGTCTAGCAGGGGTGCACGAGTTCATTTGTTTGCTTAAGATGGGTGGTTAAATGCTTCAGATGGATGCTTCAGACGTCTAGAGGCTGTTTTGGAAGCTGGGGGTGGGTATACAAAATATTAAAGCAATGAGACTGAACATGCATTATTATTTTCCTTCTACTCCACATTTATTATATGTAGAAAGCAAAACATATCATTGTTACACTGAAATTTGCTAACTTGGCATGTATCGGCTGAAGTACTATCATACGTCTAGCATGGGTCCACATACTCATTGCCCGTCTGCATGTGTGTTCCTGACTTCAGATCATCCGGTTATATTTTTATTTAATGAATTCGGTGCTGGATAATAAAGCGTATTTTAGCACAGAGGCCAAACGATCTAATTAGCTTTTATTACCTCTAGCACAAATTCTAATATCTGTGTCTCACATAACGACGTTGATGGGTTTGAGGTACAAACTTTCCTGTCCCATCATTCCACAACACTTCGTCATTGTGTCATAGTGCACAGCTCTAAAGGGTAACGATAGTTTTTCTTATGACTGTACACCTTTATGGTCGCTTGCCACTCACACCAGCTCTCTCTCTCTCTCTCTCTGTGTTCGTCTATCAGCCATTTGTATTCTCCATCTTTCTTCCTCTCTCTTGAAACGACTCCATCTCTCAGCCCTCTTTACCTCTTTTCCCCCCTTTCCTTCTCCCCAACCACTCTTATTATCTCTGTAAATTATTCACCCCTCTACTCACCCCAGTTTTTAAGCTCCCCCACACCTTCATTGTGTAACTTATCTTCACACTCGTTCTCTTTTCCCTCACCTCTTGAGTCAACTCTGTTCCATTCTCAGCCACTCACATCTCTCTCAGCCATTTTATCATTTCCTCTTACTTTTCATTGCTGAACTACCTTCTGCTTTCTTGACTCCACCCCTCTTTCCCTCTCCATCTCTCATTCCATCTCCCTCATTCTCATTCCCTCCCCCATTCTCGTTCCTTTTCCCTCTCCTATTCTCATTCCGTTTCCCCCTCCCTTCCTGCTTTTCTATCCTTGTCTTTAGCTGATAGAATAGATTTGTTTGTTATAACCTTCCCGATACTAAAGAGCCACGAAAGGACCAACAGATCTGTTGCTGTTTGCTTTCCTTTGTACTCCATTGTACTTCCTTTCCCACTCTCACCCCATTTTTTCGCTCTCGTTCTCTCTTACCTCCATTCGCTCTCTTTCGTCTCGTTCCCTTTCTTACTCCACGTACACACACGGCCACTCCGACAGAATAGATTTCCATATACACCCTTCCCTCTACACTCCACATGCCTCTCACATCTCTTACTCGTGAGTGTAGCACGGGTGGGAGCACGTCATTTCCCCACCGACAAAGTAATGGTCCACGACAAAACGAATCAGGTGTCTTTCCGTCCCCTCAAAACACGGCTCGAACTTATACTAGACCTGCCCGTCCATGTTAGGCGTACATGTCACGGGGTTTTTAAAATATCACGGGTTTTTTAAAATAAATGCTAAATATTATTTAATTGATAATAATATTCAATAATATTGAAGAGCAGGGACAATGATTGTCTTACTAAATCAAGCAACGATTACTTTACGCTGGCCTGCTTCGCACGATTCTCTAAGAACGAGAATTTATAAACTTTCTCAACAGTACACAGCAGAGACTAATTACTCAATTGCTGTTACTGTTAGCCTCTGGAGAAAGTTACTTCACCCCTGACAATAAATAACTAATACTAATAATAATATCAGATTCTTGCTGGTGCTTAACTCCTAGGAGGCACAACGGATTTTAAGTTTAATACAAGACTGGCCTAAGTACCAGTTATGAATAGCAAAACGTTTATGCAAGCTAGGAGCTATATGGAAAATAAGCTTAATTGTGGAGACATGAAACAAGAGTTT
Source organism: Coenobita brevimanus (assembly GCF_032717465.1). Taxonomy (NCBI): domain Eukaryota; kingdom Metazoa; phylum Arthropoda; class Malacostraca; order Decapoda; family Coenobitidae; genus Coenobita; species Coenobita brevimanus. Next base: position 24,830,670 of record NC_136982.1, read on the forward strand.
ACATTACATTAAGCTCAAGGAAAAGAACTGTTAAATTTATTGATTACAAAAATAAATTTAACGTTACACTTCAAATGAATTCAAATAAAGAGATCGTACTCACTCACTCACACAAGAGCTAAATTCTTACGCCTAGGAAAACACCTTAATTAAACTCTTAAGTCTAGGAAAACGAAAAGAAATACTGGTCGATGAATGCTGTGTATCACCAAGGGTGGGAGCACTGGAGATTTCTGTGGTCTAGTGGAGTCTGGGTACTAGCGACCTCTCACACTGCTGGAGCACAGGACCTCTCTCCGTCACAGCAAAAACTGGACTGACTAAGTCGTGGGAAACAAAAGTGGAGCACTAGGCCGTATTTTTCTAACGGTCGAGGCAAGCAGGGGCGAACAATAAAGAAACAATAGTATCGCTCAGTAGAGCACTAGTGACGTGCATTAAATCGGTCACCTTTGAAAGTGACGAATGTTTTGAAAAGTATACCACTGAAGTGGAGAGAGAAACGGTTAACTGAGCGATACACAGTGAGTTTTCCACTAATAGTTCGTGTTTTTCACAAAAGGGAAATGTCGCGAATTTGATTCGTGACATTACGCCCCTACAAAATTAAATTTTTTCCTTATGGGAAAAAAATTTGTGGAATATATATATATGTACACATCCTAACTCAGTCACACAAGATTCACACTGTGGTGTGTGTGCTATCCTGCTACAGGAGAAAGTCGCAGTCGCCAGTGAGCAAAAAAACCTCGTATTTACGTTAATAGAAGCAAGCTTGAGGGAAAAACTCTGTGACGACGGTGAAAATCCTGTACTCAGGTCAAACTGAGCGAAAATTCGCTACATTTACACTGACAACTAATTGTTGTGTAGCATGGTGTATGTAATACATGGTGTAGGTGTGACAGTTGTAGTGTAACTGTACCTACATGTAAAATGACACAGTAAATAACAATATGGCAACGACGAAGGCAGAGGAGAAGAGGCGGCAGCGTGCGGCAGACGATCAGCTGGCCCGCACAGCAAAACTGCTACGCCCATTGCTGTACCTGCAAAATCAATTGAGGTGGAGCATCAAAAGTGTCAATGAGACAAAATCTTATTATGTTACAATTACTCTCTCTGCCTAGCAGTCAGTGCTACGACGTACATTCGAGGTCGCCATTAATTATAGCACACGATTATGGTCGGCAAGTTGAGAATCCTTGTGCAAACTCGGGTCTTCCATAGCCTCGAACTGCACACGGGTCCTCAAACTGTGCCTTAACCTACAGTACTTATATTAATATCGGGGAGCTGAGAATCGTTGTGCAAACTCGGGTCTTCCATAGCCTCGAGTTGCCTCTGCGGAGTTCTCACTTCCCCCTTTACCTACAGTACTTTTATTAATATCGGGGAGCTGAGAATCCTTGTGCAAACTTGGGTCTTCCATAGCCTCGAGTCGCCTCTGTGGAGTCTCTCTCGAACTTTCCCCTTAACCTACAGTGCTTATATTAGTATCGGGGAGCTGAGAATCCTTGTGCAAACTCGGGTCTTCCATAGCCTTGAGTCGCCTCTGCGGAGTTCTCTTTTAAACTTCCCCCTTAACCTACAGTACTTATAATAGTATCGGGGAGCTGAGAATCCTTGTGCAAACTCGGGTCTTCCATAGCCTCGAGTCGCCTCTGCGGAGTTCTCTCTCGAACTTCCCCCTTAACCTACGGTACATAATGTGTATGTACAGGCCCTGGACATGATGTGTCCTGTGGGGCCAATGGGCGAGACGTCAGGTCTGCACCCACTTCACCACTACCCTGTCTCTCAACTGACTCGGAGATTACAGGTGTGGTTACGAATGGCACAGGAAGGACATGTCCCTGATTAGTGGTGTTACTTTGACACACACTGCAGGAACGGACAAAACTATCTATGTCTCGTTCCATCCCTGGCCAGAAAAAGTCAGCTCGGATACGGCCCTGGGTCTTCCTTTTGCCCATGTGACCTCCTGAGGCTGAACAATGACCCCATTGTAACACTGCTAGGCGGTACTTGGCAGGAACGACAAACTGCAGTCGAACCTCGCCATCGGGTGTTTGTGACTCACGGTAGAGTTGTCCTTGTTTACGAAGGAACTTGGCTCGACCTCCCCGTGAATACTTAATCACTCGACCCTTTTGTTTATTCTGCATGGCAGCAAGTGTCGGGTCAGAATGTTGTTCTTGTACAACAAGTTGACTACACATCAGATCTTGCGGCGATTCAATGATCACTGGGGTGACACAGTCTGGAGCCTCAGCCATGGCTCGTGTTACCGCAGCAGCCGAAGTCTGAGTAGCGTCATCATCGGAGCAACTATCCTTGACTCCGTGAATGTTGCCTACAATTAGGTCAAATAAAGGTTCTGGCATGACAACTGCAAGTGTCATACCAGTATAAAATGGAGATGCCACCTGGATACATGCCTCAGGGAACAATCTCACTGATCCATCAATAAGGTTTGCATGGATCTGTCGACCTGTATACTGCTCAGGCTGAACTAGACTCTGCTTGACAGAGCAACCTGAGGAACCATTGTCTCTCAGGACCTTCACAGGGATGCCTCCCACAAACCCTGGCTGAACAAGGAAGGTACTGTCACCTGTGGGAGGGCCTGTGGAGGAAGCAGCTAGCCCCTCATGAGGCTGCTGAATTGATGCGGCAAACATTGTACCTTGAGAATTATATTAGGAAGATGGAACATTGGCCATCTGTGGAGGGGGGTTCACTGTCACTGTGGGACTAGTGAACTGTGGGGGAGTACCCACACTGGTAGGGGCGTGACCACCGTGCTGCTGCTGAGGGGTGAAGGCTGCATTAGCTTCCTGCCTCTTTTGAGCTGGTGGTGAAAAAGTTTGTCCCGACGGTCGGTTGCATGGCTGATACTGCTGCTGGTTAGGGTACTTGTTGTACCTCTTCCACTCAGGTTTCTGAGTGTTTTGCCCCTGGTCCTTCTGCGGTTTGCTTGGACCTTGGCCATTACTCTGAGAACGGCCTTGTTGCTGGGGTTCAGTCTGAGACGGCTTCCCAGACTTGGCAGTATCTTTTCTGCTGTTCCAGGTGCTTTGCTTATGAGTTTGATACCCGTATGCAGTAAAGAATGCGTCAGCCTTTTCTGCCATTTGGCTGGCATCTTTCACCTGGCAGATCTTAAGCTGTGCTATGAGCTCAGCAGGCCACGACCTCTCTAGCTGTGTACGCAGCATAAGGTCAATTATCCCCTCACGCGTGGAAGGAGTTTCATCTTTCTCCATCCACTCATTTTAGTAAGCTGTGAGACGGTCGAGGAACTGAACAGCTGTCTCCTTGTCTTGGAGACGAGCTCGCATGAACTGAACTTTGGCGTCGTCTACTGTGAGACCATACGCCTTAGTGAGTGCAGCTTTCATCATCTCATACGTGAGATTGTCTCCACGAATTCTGTGGAGAATATCGAGGGCAGGGCCCTCAAATAAACTAAGAAATTGGAGCCGCTTAGCTGCCTCATCCAGTTCATACATGTCTGCCATGTCCTCAAAACGAGCTATGTACGGCTCGATTCGCTCGCCTTCCTTGTATGAAGGAAGCTTGATGCGTGGGGTCGCCAGGACATGTGCAGGGAGAACGCTTGTGGAGCTTGGACCAACTGCACCAGACGTGTCTGAAGCCAAGGAATCTCGCTTGAGCTTCAGCACTTCAAGTTCATGTTTTTCGCGCACTTCTCGCTCGGCACGTTCGTGTTCTCGTTCTCTGTCTCGTTGTTCACGCTCGTATTCGCACTGTTTTCGCTCTTGTACTAGCTCGTGTTCGCGCTGTTGTCGCTCTTTTTCTAACTCGAGCTCGCATTGTTTTTGCTCGTGTTCGCGCTGTTCTCGCTCGTATTCATGCTCCTTTTCGCGTTCCTCACGCTGTTCTTGCTCGTATTCGCACTGAATCTTATGCTCTTCACGGGCATCATTCTCGCGCTGCTGCTCCTGATTATGCCGTGAGAGTATATACTCTTTAATTTCGGTTGGGTCCGAAAGACCCATTTCTTTGGCTTCCTGTAAAAATACAGTAGTAGCCATGGCGTTAATTTATTAAGCAAACGAAACTGAGTACTGACTGCTTCGCAAACGAATGCTAATGACACAAGTAAAGAATACAGACACAAGCTAGTGGTGACCAGTCTTATCTAGTTAACTGGAAAGGAATAAAGCAAAAATGCAAATAACTGGGAAGACTCAATAATTAACACAATGGGTACGGCGGGTACCCAGGAGCGAATAAAATCGTCTGGCGTTACCAAAAATAAAGTACTAAATAGAGTTAAGTACTCTATGGATTAATAAAGCAAAAATTCACTTCCTAAATTAACGGTAAACACCAGTAAACTTGTGCCTGTAAACTTTAATGATAAATTCCTAAATATGAACGAGTGAGTACTATCTCGTGAATATCTTTAGAGCTAGGAGTTAATATCCTGGAATGAGGTCGCCAATTGTCACGGGGTTTTTAAAATATCACGGGGTTTTTAAAATAAATGCTAAATATTATTTAATTGATAATAATATTCAATAATATTGAAGAGCAGGGACAATGATTGTCTTACTAAATCAAGCAACGATTATTTTACGCTGGCCTGCTTCGCACGATTCTCTAAGAACGAGAATTTATAAACTTTCTCAACAGTACACAGCAGAGACTAATTACTCAATTGCTGTTACTGTTAGCCTCTGGAGAAAGTTACTTCACCCCTGACAATAAATAACTAATACTAATAATAATAATATCAGATTCTTGCTGGTGCTTAACTCCTAGGAGGCACAAACGGATTTTAAGTTTAATACAAGACTGGCCTAAGTACCAGTTATGAATAACAAAACGTTTATGCAAGCTAGGAGCTATATGGAAAATAAGCTTCATTGTGGAGAAATGAAACAAGAGTTTACATTACATTAAGCTCAAGGAAAAGAACTTAAATTTATTGATTACAAAAATAAATTTAACGTTACACTTCAAATGAATTCAAATAAAGAGATCGTACTCACTCACTCACACAAGAGCTAAATTCTTACGCCTAGGAAAACACCTTAATTAAACTCTTAAGTCTAGGAAAACGAAAAGAAATACTGGTCGATGAATGCTGTGTATCACCAAGGGTGGGAGCACTGGAGATTTCTGTGGTCCAGTGGAGTCTGGGTACTAGCGACCTCTCACACTGCTGGAGCACAAGACCTCTCTCCGTCACAGCAAAAACTGGACTAAGTCGTGGGAAACAAAAGCGGAGCACTAGGCCACATTTTTCTAACAGTCGAGGCAAGCAGGGGCGAACAATAGAGAAACAATAGTATCGCTCAATAGAGCACTTAGTGACGTGCATTAAATCGGTCACTTTTGAAACAGTGACGAATGTTTTGAAAAGTATACCACCGAAGTGGAGAGAGAAACGGTTAACTGAGCGATACACAGTGAGTTTTCCACTAATAGTTCGTGTTTTTCACAAAAGGGAAATGTCGCGAATTTGATTCGTGCCAGTACACATGCCGGCCGACGTGTCATTCCTCCCCCCCCACCCCCGCCCTCCCCAGGATCCACTCACACCTACCATTCTCATTCATCCTCCCCGCCCCACCCTCCCCAGGATCCACTACACCTACCCCTCCCCTGCAAACACACACACACACACACACACACACACACACCATCCCACTCTTACACTGTCACTCCTACCTACCACATCCTTTCCCTTTCCCCACACTCTCCTTAACTCTGCTTCTCTGTTCCTCTCCTCTCTTCTGATTCCCTCTCAGGCACGTCCCTGTCCTTTCCTCTTCCTCATCCTCTTCCCTTTTCTGTCTTAGAATTTACTTTCATAATTTACTGTCACTGTCTCTGTGACCACTGCTCACTCAGTCTTACACCCCTTCTCCCGTTTCCCGCCTCTGCCTCTCCCTTTCTGCCCTCTCTTCCTCGTCCGTCTTCCTTATTTTCTCTCCCTTTTCCCCTCTTTTATACCTCCCTCTCCCACTCCAAACACTCTGCCTCCCTGCCCCTTCCATTTCCTCTCAGTCCCTCTCTTCTTTCTCCCTCTCGCCGTCCACTAACACTCTTCTCTCTCCACCACAGGTGAGGGCGTAACAGAAGACAGCCAGAGCAGGTGTTGTCTGAATCACAGCCTCAAACCTTCCCAGACTGGTAACAACACTAACGTTTTACTTTACCGATACCGTCAGTTATGATTTCATTATTCAGATATTTTCTATGTATATGGCGTTATTCTACATGTAGATTTGTCTGTCGTTTTTTGTTGTATTATTCTTTTCTTGATGTTTGTTTATTCATTCTTCATCATTTTCGTTATCATCATTACTCTCGCCCTATCTTTCCCTTAATCTGTTTAGTGTGTTGTTCCATTGTTTATCGCTGTTTGTTACCTTGTTTATTGAAATACTGTTGATTTTTACTCAAAATTGTCCCATTTATTGTTCTTTTGTTTGTTTATAGCTTGGTACCATTATCAATTATTAGTCTTATTTCTTGTTTACACTTAGACTCAGTAAGATGATGACGTCTTTTATAATTTGTTAATGTTATCTCCAGACAAATGGCTTCGAACTGGATTTGTTTGATATAGACTTCATTAATCCCTTCAGTATTACGGTGCTCATTAAGTTGAACGAAATCGTCTAGGCTAGTTATAGCAAAGAACTCAAATAAAACGTCATTGGATTGTAGGGTTAAGTTAGCCTATGCAGAAATAAGTAGGAAAGGGAATGGAACTAAGGACCCTAGTAAGTTGTCACAGGGTTCTCTTCTAAGTAACATAGAGGTTTGATAGCGATGTATTTTGCATATTACATCTAACATTCTCTTATGTAAGCGTTATATCTTCTTATATCGACATATGTTACAGCAGCAACATACAAGATGATATTGGGGCACAGTATCGTTATGGAAAAGGTGTAAAGAAACCCCCAAAGCCACACGATATGAGGTCAACCGTGTGATGTTTTGGGCAACACTCGGCAACGTAGTATCGCGGAGTTGCCAAGTTTTCCTGCACCCGATTCTTGCCATAAATTTCGTTATATGGCACACTGATGTTTTGTCGCCTCAGTTATGGGAAATATGTCCCCGGTAATCCCTTCAAGTCGATGACGTCTTTCATCATCTGACTCTTGCCATCTCCCGACGAGTTTATTCAGCTTATGACAGGCTTATCAAGTTGGAGGGCTTATTGATAACTGTCGACATTATTTCGGTTCCAGAAGCTAATAATAAATTGGAAAGCGTCCTGTAGTGAAAAGTTAACTCCATGCCGGTGGCGTGTTTCAGTGATTTATCCTTGCTACGTCCAGACGATTTAATTTAGCTTTAGGGTCAACTAATAGAGTGAAGGGACAAACGAAGGCTTTTTAAACCCTCCATTTCGAAAAGTCCCTAAAGCTGAATAAAATCGTTATTCAAGAATAAGATGAAAATTCCGTCATGGGATTGGAAGAGCTAAAGAGATACGTACTATACTAGAGGATATTAACATCTCTGCTATGACGTCTGTTTGTATTATAGTCTTGTTATAGCCACACGAGGTAACTCAGCTTTAGAAAGACACTCAAATTGTGCGGTTACATAGAGGCTTCAGTAATCCCTTCACTATGAGGGGGTATCCGTAGCTGAATATTATAGTCTGACGTTGGGTAAAAAAAAAAAAAAAAAATGAAAATGAAAAGAGAAAGAAAGAAAGAAAAAGAAAAAAAAAAACTTCTGGGACGAAACGGGAAAAAGGTGAAGTGTTGAAAATATATTAGCTAGGAAAAGGTGCCAGTATGATTGCTAAGGCCAGGAAAACATATGGATTGTCCAGGAAACGTACTGCTCTATATTGTATCATAGTACTGTGTACAATAGCATTGTATATGTTGGTATGATATGCTATGCTATGGTATACTATAGGAGAGTAAGAGTTTGGTATAGTGCAGTACAAGTTAATAAAATACAGACCACCACAATATATTATAGTATAGTGTAGTATAGGGATGCGATTCTCTCGGAACAACGCTCCTCACGGTTCACTGACACTCCCCTTTCCTCCCCCCCCCCTCTCTCTCTCTCTCTCTCTCTCTCTCTCTCTCTCTCTCTCTCACACACACAGATAGCCCATGTCACCTCCACACTTCCACATTTTATAAGTACATCATCGATTTCCAGTCATGTTCCCATTTTGTAAACGCACCATTGATTTATATGGTCCGTCCGGGTCCGAGGCGGACCCGGACGGACCATACGTTGACGACTAAGGAACGGACGAAGGACATTCTTAGGGTGGGAACGTGGAATGTGAAAGAGGTGAATGATGAAGTGAAAGAGAGAGAGATTGTTCAGGTGCTTGAGGATGCAAAAGTGGATATATGTGGATTGACTGAAACTAAATGGAAAGGTGAAAGGGTGAGAGAATGGGAATTTGGTTTAGGTATATGTGCGGGAGTCAATAAAAATGAGAAGGCAAGAGAGGGACTATGTCTGATGATAAGCAAGAAGTGGAAGGAGAATATAAGAGAGTATGGAACAGTGGGTGCAAGGATTGTATGGGTGAGGATGAAAGTAGGTATACAAGCGTGGGCGATTGTATGTGTGTATGCCCCGACAGAGGATCGAGTGGCAAGAGTGAAAGATGAGTTTTGGGCGAGTGTAGAAGCGTGTATGGACAAGTTTGAGAGGAGCGAGAGAGTGCTGTTGATTGGAGACATGAATGGCAAAGTTGGGAATGTACGAGTGGATGGAGTGGTTGGTCAGTGGGGTGTGCCAGCTGACGTAGATGGGAATGGAAGTGCTTTGGTGGACATCTGTGCTTGTAAGGGGTTGGCAATAGCCAACACCTACTTTCGGCATAAGATGATCCACCGGTATATATGGAGAGTAATGAGGAGAATGGATGGTGAACTTGTTGAACGAAAGGCAATGATAGACTACGTGTGTGTGGATGTGCGAATGAGAAGACAAGTGTTGGATGCAAGAGTGTGGAGAGGGTGGGGGAATGGAGTCTCGGACCATCACTTAGTGATGGCCAAGGTAGAGCTGCAAAGAAAGTGGTTGAGGAGACGAAGGGGAAGACAGGAGGAAGCAACTCCTGTGAGAAGAGTGGAGAAATTGCAAGATAGTGAGAAAATGACAGAGTATAAGAGCATAGTGGAAGAAAGACTGGGAAGGTATGAGCTAGAGCAGATGGAAGGGGTGGAAGACGTATGTAAGATATTCACGGAAGAGATAGGCGCAGCGTGTGAGGCGGTTTGTGGAGTGAGGAGGAGATGCAAGGGTGTGCAAGGGACAGCATGGTGGAATGATGAGGTGAAACGAGCTGTGGAACAAAAGAAGAAGGCATATAGTGAATGGTTAGCGAGTAGAGGTAGGGGAGAAGATGAGAGAGAGAAGAGAGAGGTATATGTGAGCAAGAGAAGGGAGGTTAAGAGACTGGTGAAGGAGAGTAAAAAGAAAGTGGATGAGGAGTTTGGGAGGAATCTGAGTGTGAAATGGAGGGAGAGTAAGAAATTGTTTTGGAAGGAGGTAAAGAAAATAAGGCAGTGTGAAAGGGGAAATAGTAGGGGAGTGAAAGATAGGAATAATAGATTGTTGGTGGAGGAGAGAGAGAAACTGAGGAGATGGAAGGAGCACTTTCAGGATTTGTTGAATGTGGAGAGTGAGAGCAGTGCGAGTATAAGTGGTTGGGGAATGGCTGGGAGAAGAAGAGATGAGAGGAGGGAGGAAGAGATCAGTAGGGCGGAAGTAGTGGAAGCGATGAAGAATATTAAGTTGGGAAAGGCCCCAGAAATTGATGGAGTGTGTGGTGAAATGCTTAGGTATGGGGGTGAGATTGTTGTGGAGTGGATATGGAAGTTGTGTAGATTGGCTTGGGAAGAGGGAAGGGTTCCAGAGGACTGGAAATCAGGTATAATTGTTCCTTTATACAAAGGAAAAGAAGAGAGAGAAGTATGTGGTAATCATAGGGGTATTTGCCTACTTAGTGTGACTGGTAAAATATATGGTAGAATACTCATTGATGGAGTTAGGCATATGACAGAGGAGCTAGTTGGAGAAGAACAAGGGGGATTTAGGAAGGGAAAAGGGTGTGTAGATCAGATATTTATTCTAAGATGTTTAGTGGAGAAGTATCTAGAGAAGGGAAGGAAAGTGTATGCTGCCTTCATGGACTTGGAGAAAGCTTATGACAGAATAGATAGGCAAGGTATGTGGAAGGTATTAAGAATATATGGAGTGGAGGGAAAATTGTTGAGTGCTGTGAAGAGTATGTACGAGGGAGCTAGGGTTAAGGTGCGAGTGGATGGTGAGCTGAGTGAGTTCTTTGATCTCAATGTGGGACTGAAACAGGGTTGTGTGATGTTTCCATGGCTGTTTAATATATACATGGATGGGGTTGTAAAGGAGGTCCAGGGTAGGGCAGTGGATGTGGGGGTGGCTCTAATGAATGAGGGTGAGATTTGGAAGCTTCCGGTGTTGCTGTTTGCTGATGATACAGTACTGTTGAGTGAAGATGAATGGGAGCTGCAAGGTTTGGTGAATGAAGCTGGGACAGTGTGTAGGAGGAGGAATCTGAAAGTTAATGTAAACAAAAGTAAAGTTATGGTGTTTGAGAGG
>NC_136982.1:24843795-24861295 GCF_032717465.1 Coenobita brevimanus
TTATCCGCCTATGAAAGGTAACTGTAGGACGTAAAGAGGTAGTGGAAGGTAAGAGAAAGGGCGTTAGAAAGAGAAGAGAAGGTACAGGAGAATATAGAGAGGAAGCAAGATTAGAACTGGGAAGATGATGATACAGAGAAGATCGGTGGGAGAGAAGGAATGATGGAAGGTAAAGAGGAAAGGTAAGAAGATGAGAGAGAGAATATTAATAGAGAAGGGAGTGAAGAAGGAAAGAAAGCAACGTTAGAAATGGAGGGAGATGAAGGAGGGAATTGTAAGGAAAAAACGAGGAATAGGAAAGGAAAACGGAGAGGAAGGAAGGGGAGAAGGAGATTGGGAAGGGAGAAAGAAAACAATGGTAGAGGAATGAGAGATGTGGATGGAAGAGAAGGGAGGGTAAACAGTGGAAGAAAATTAAAGAAAATGCTAGGTTAGAGGACGGGGAAGGTGGAGGAGAAACGGAATATTGAGAGAGAATGAAGGAAGATAAAGAAACTAGGTTAGAGGAAGAGAAGATGAAAGAGAGAATAGGTAGAGTGAATGGAGGAAGGGGAAGGAAAAGTAGAAGGTACATGAGAAGATAATAAGGTCGGAGGAAGAAGCTGGGGAAGGTGACGACAACATAGTTAGAGGAGAATGAAGGTGAAAGAGAGAATGACTGTGGAGAGAGAGAGAAAGAGAGAGAGAGAGAGAGAGAGAGAGAGAGATTCAGGGGGAAAGGAGTGATTGTGGAAAGGAAGGAGAGAAATATCAAGAGAGAAGAATTAATGGAGGAAGATAAAGAAGTAGAGTTAGAGGAGGATGAAGATAAGAAAGTATGAATGACATGGAAGGGAAGGAAGAAGGTCAGTATAAAAGAAGGTTACAGGAGGAAGATGATGAAAAGAAGAATAGTAAGAGAGGGGGGGAGTGAAGGAAGATAAAGATGAAACAAAAAGAATGGTGTAAGAAGCACGATGGAGGATGACTTTGTGGGCGAGAAAAGAATGTACGAGGGTGAATTATGAGAGGGAAGGACAGGAAGGAGAGAACAGAGGAAGGGAGGAAAGAAGGAAAGAAGGCATACTTATATGATCAGTTATTAATTTCAGTACTGTTCAGTTTTATGTTCATGCTGCTACCAGACGATTTAACTTAGCTTTCTTACTGAAGGTAATTGCAGCAGTCTTCTTTAAGCCCTTTAGTTTGATGTCATTTTTACCTCCGCCAACGAAGTTGGAGGTTATGTATTCACCAATGTTTGTCTGTTTGTTTGTTTGTTTGTCCACACGATATCTCCAAAAGTTCTCAATTAATTACAATGAAATTTTGTGGAAGCGTGTGCCAAGAAAGTATTGATTAAATTTTGGGATGGATCCGGATTCGGATCCGGATCCTATGTATCCCGCACAACATAAGCTCTCAGTGAATTTCAGTGAAATTTGGTGGAAGGGTTGGCCATGGGCCAAGAAAGAACTGATTAAATTTTGGGATGGATCCGGATCCGGCTTTGGCGGAGGTATGAGCTCTCTGAGTTTTCTAATTTGCATAATGTTACAGCCAGACGATTCATTAAAACTTAGAATACGAGTATACCCCTCGCAGTGAAGTAGCTAGGTTGAATCTCGGACGTCTTACTTTTTACTACTATATATATATATATATATATATATATATATATATATATATATATATATATATATATATATATATATATATATAGACACACACACACATGTTTGTATCTGAGGTGTCTCACATCTTTAATTTCTTTTCTCCTCATCGCAAAATTTGTTCTTTTCTCCCCCACTTTCCTCCATACGACGTATGCCTTCCCTTTTTTGTGCCTTTACCCAACCCTTCTCCTCCTATCTATTCTTCATCATTGTTTCTACCACTACCCTTCCATTCTTTCTCCACCCATTCTTCCTCTCTTTGGTGTACACCTCTCACCACTCCTCTCCTCTCTCGTCTCTTCCTCTGTTCTCTCCTCCCTTACCCTTTCCTCTCCTCCCATCCCCTCTCCTCTCCTAACTTCCTCTCCTCTCCTTGCACTACCCACTCACTCTGTCTTTCCCCTCACCGCCCTATCCTTTCCTCTCTTCTCTTCCCACTGCCTCTCACCCGCCACCCCTTCACTCTCTCCCCTCTTGCTCTCATCAGCCCTTCCAATTATAAAGGTAAAAGAAAGTCTGGCCCCAGAACCGATCAGGCATTACTGTGTGCCTCATGGTGTGTGTGTGTGTGTGTGTGTGTGTGTGTGTGTGTGTGTGTGTGTGTGTGTGTGTGTGTGTGTGTGTGTGTGTCTGTGTGTGTGTGTCTGTGTGTGTGTGTGTGTGTGTGTGTGTGTGTGTGTGTGTGTGTGTGTGTGTGTGTGTGTGAGAGAGAGAGAGAGAGAGAGAGAGAGAGAGAGAGAGAGAGAGAGAGAGATGACAGGAGGGAGAATGAAGAAGAGAAGAAGAGAGATGGAAGAGAAAAGGGTAAGGAGAGGGAAGGGAGAGGATGAGGAGGGAGGGAAGGAAAGAGGAGCAGGAGGAACCAAAGGCAGTCAAGGCCAATATTAGCTTTGACAATAAGGAGGAAGGAGGGGGGGAGAAGGGAAGGGCAGAAGGGGTGCAGGAAGGAGGGGAGAAGGAAGAAGGGAAAGAGGGGGAGAGGGAGGAAGGGAAGGAGGGAACAACCAAGAGGTAAGGAGAGGGGAAAGAGGGAGGGTAGTATGCATGTGAAGGAATGTGTAATGGACGAGAAGGTTATGATGCGAGATAGGTTGGCAGGTGTGATGATGGGGAAATGGAGAACAGAAATTTTAGAAGAGAAAATGATAAATTACGAGGAATTTAAGGAAAATAAAAAGTTAACAGGAAATGAGAGAGAGAGAGAGAGAGAGAGAGCAAGGACCGAGACTAACCTAATGATATTGAGTTACGGGCCAGGTCTTGTGTGCGTGTGTGTACCGTGCTTTGTGTACAGTATGAACGTCTCTCTCTCTCTCTCTCTCTCTCTCTCTCTCTCTCTCTCTCTCTCTCTCTCTCTCTCTCTCTCTCTCTCTCTCTCTCTCTCTCTCTCTCTCTCTCTCTCTCTCTGCCTGCGTGCACACGGATGTGCGTGTGCGTGCGCACGCGCGCTGTGATATATTGAGTGTAGTTGATAACCAGGCATGTTTACCCTACTCACGTCTCTTCTCCCTCTCCCTCCCTCCCTCTTTGGTTGATTATTTCTCTCCTTCCCTCCCTCCCTCCCTCCCTCCTTCCTCATTGCTTCCCTGCTTCCCTTCCCTCCTGTCTCTCTCCTTACTCTTGTCTTTGTTTTTTTTTTTTCACTCCTCCTCCTCCTCCTCCTGCTTTCTCTCTCTCTCTCTCTCTCTCTCTCTCTCTCTCTCTCTCTCTCTCTCTCTCTTCGATGTGGCTCCCTCCGGCCTGCTGCCTTCCACCTCAGTGCACCTTTGATGTTGTGAAGTACTTTGATGATAATTATCTTTGTCAAGAGTTTTGGTTGTACTAACTAGAAGCGCCTGTCTGTGTTTATTATGGCCTGTATAGTTACACCATATATATATATATATATATATATATATATATATATATATATATATATATATATATATATATATATATATATATATATATATATATTGTTACGGAACAGAGAAAACTGTCCCGCCAAGTTCCAGGTTCAAAACAAAAGAGTTAGGTAAAATTACAAGTTAAAGTTTAATGCTCAAACTAACAACAAAACATTCAGGACTCATAAGGATAATGTAATGGCAAAAACAGGTTAAATATATGGTTAACTGCAATAGCCTCTATTAACACGAAATTAGCAAGAGTAAATTTATCTAAGTCAGCCCTGATAAAATGATTAAACCGGATAATGCTCAGTGAATGCAAGATATATTATTACAGATCTATCTATCTATTGCCAGACGCCTCAATCCCGTTTGGGGTGGCCACAAACAAATCGCCTCCAAGTCGCCCTGTCCCCCGCCATTTCACTGCCCTGCTCCCAACTCACACCCCCCTCTCTCATATACCTCTCCACCCCATCCCTCCATCTCATCCTCGGCCTCCCCCTCCCTCTTCCCCCCTCCACCTCACTCACATACACTCTCTTCGTCAGTCTTTCGCCCTCCATCCTCTCCACATGGCCAAACCACCTCAGTGTGTTCCTCATAACGCTTCCTATCACATCCACATCCACACCACAACGCTCCTTTATATCCTCATTCGTCAGCCTGTCTCTCCACGTGACTCCACAGGCTCCTCTTAAATAACTCATTTCCACTGCTCTCACTCTTGACTTGTGTCCTTCCAACAATGTCCAAGCTTCACTTCCGTACGTTAGAGTTGGTATCACAATACTGTCATGTAGTAACTTTTTCACTTCCATGCTCACTTCCCTGTTTTCTATCACTGCTTTCAAGGAACCAGCAACCTTTCTTCCTGCTGTACCCTTTCAAGCACTTCACACTCCAAACCTCCATCCTTACTCATCACACTACCCAAATACTTAAACGTACTCACATTTTCCAATTCCTCACCATCTAACCTTGCTGTACATTCACTAACTTCACCTCTCTCAAAGACCATCACTTTACTCTTCCCTGCATTCACCTTTAGGTTCCGTTTCTTACACACTCTCTCAAACTCATCCACCAAGCCTTGCAGCTCCCCTTCGTCTTCACTCAACAACACAGTATCATCTGCAAACAACAGTACAGGGAGTTTCCAAACACTATCCTCTCTCACCAGGGCCACTCCAACATCCACTACCCTACCTTGTACCTCTTTTTATTACCCCATCCATGTACAGATTGAACAACCATGGAGACATGACACATCCTTGTTTCAAACCAACTTTCAAAGAGAAAAATTCACTTAGTTCACCATCCACACGCACTGCAGCCTTCTGCACCATCGTACATACTCTTCACAGCATTCAACAACTTCCCATCTACTCCATATATTCTTAACACTTTCCACAATCCTTGTCTATCCACCCTGTCATATGCTTTCTCCAAATCCATGAAAGCCGCATACAACTTCTTTCCCTTCTCTAGAAACTTTTCCACTAAAGATCTAAGAATGAATATCTGATCTACACAACCTCTTCCCTTCCTAAAGCCTCCCTGTTCTTATCCAACTAATTTCTCTGTTCTTTCTCTAACTCTGTCTATAAGTATCCTACCATACACTTTTCCTATTATACTAAGAAGACAAATGCCCCTTTGATTACCACACACTTCTTTTTCCCCTTTTCCTTTGTACAAGGGAATAATTATACCTGACTTCCAATCCTCCGGGACTCTACCTTCCTCCCAGGCCAATCTGCATATCTTCCACATCCATTCTACTACTATCTCTCCCCCATGCTTCAGCATTTCACCACACACTCCATCAATTCCTGGGGCTTTCCCCGATTTAACTTTCTTCATTGCTTCCACAACTTCTATCCTACTGATTTCTTCCTGTCTTCTCACCTCCCTCCTTCTCGCAGCCATTCCCCAGCCACTTATACTTGCATTACTTCCATCCTCTACGTTCAACAATTCCTTAAAGTGTTCTCTCCATCTTCTCACTTTTTCTCCCTTCTCCACTAGTAATCTACCATTTTTATCTTTCACTCCCCTGCTAACTTCACTTCCACCCTGTCTTACTCTTTTCACTTTTCTCCAGAACATTTTCTTACAGTCCCTCCACTTTACACTCAAATTCCTTCCAAATTCCTCATCCACTCTCTTCTTACTCTCTCTTACTAATCTTTTCACCTCTCTTCCTTTCCACATATGACTCTCTCTTTCCGCCTCTCAACTTCTTCCACGCCCCTATTTCTCACCCATTCATTGTATGCTTTCTTCTTTTGTGCCACAGCCTGTTTCACCTCTTCAGTCCACCATGCTGTTCCTTGTACCCCTCCGCCTTCTCTTCTTTCCACACACCACATCACATGCTGCACATATTTCTTCTGTAAATATCTTACACACACCTTCCACGTCTCCCATCTGCTCCAATTCATATTTGCCCAATCGTTCCTCCACTTCTCTCTTATACTCTGCCTTTTTCTCATCCTCTTGTAACCTTTCCACTCTCCTTGCAACTACTCCTTCCTCTCGTCTTTCCCTTCTTCTATTCCTCCATCTCACTTGCATCCTAATTTTGGCCACCACCAAGTAGTGGTCAGAAAGTCCACTCCCTCAACCTCTATACACTCTTGCATCCTTTACACATCTTCGCATCCTTTCATCCACACACACATAATCAATCATTGCCTTCCTTTCATTCAGTTCACCACCCACCCTTCTCATCACTCGCCATGTATACCTGTGGATCATTTTATGCCTGAAGAGGGTATTGGCTATCACCAACCCCCTCCCAGCACAAATGTCCACTAATGCACTCCCATTCTCATCTATCTCGGCAGGCACACCCCACTCACCAACTATTCCATCCACCTTCACATTACCAACTTTACCATTCATATCACCAATCAGAAACACTCTCTCATTCCTTCCAAACTTTTCCATGCACATTTCCACATTTGTCCAGAACTCTTTCTCTCACTCTTCCAGCACGATCTTGCATTGGCGCATACACACACACAATCGCCCACATTTGTATTCCAACTTTCAATTTTACCCACACAATCCTTGACCCAACTGATCCATACTGTCTTATGCTCTTCTTCCATCTTTTACTCACAACTATACACACTCCTTCCTTTGCCCTCTCATTCTCATCTACTCCTGCACATATACCCCATCCATACTCCCATTCTCTCACACTTTCTCCTCTCCATTTTGTTTCAGTTATTCCACATGCATCCACTTTCGCACCCTCAAGCACCTGGACAATCTCTCTCTCTTTCACCTCATCATTCGCTCCTCTTATTACAGATACAAAATATTATTAATAATGGCTGACACTTAAAACATATGAATCACAAAAACCTCACCAGTCCTACGAATTAACACCTTACGCTATACAGTACAAGAAAAAATGTAATAACACTTATACTCAAATTACACAGCTGCTAGATGGTTGGAGACTTCCTGAGCACTCACAAAAATAATAACAACTGTACAGGGGAGGACAGAGATGTGAACAAAGTGAGGAGTAGATCTAAGTGGCAATTAATGCAGAGACTGAGCTCATTATATAGGGGCCGTCAGAGCTTGATACAACTTGTAAGAAGGACGCGCAAATGAAGCCATAGGGTACAAAGAGTTGACACTCCTGCTCTGAACAACAGAAAGACCGACTTACTCTGCTATAAGGGAGGAGGGGGGGGGTGAGGTAGAACACGCACTGTGGAAGCCACGAGGCGAATCGTGATCAAACATGCAGCATACTGTACGTTAGAATTATACAAAGGTTGATGAAATCATAGGCTATGTAACACCTCCCCACAAAGAAAAAGAAATTTACAAAGGAAATTTCTTATTACTCTAAAACAATCTTTCTAAAGTCTAGATAAGCAATCTGCAATAACATTTTCTTTCCCCTTGATATGTTGTATGTCTAATGAATACTCCTGAAGAAGTAGACTCCATCTTCTCAATCTCTGATTTTTATCTTTAAACTTACTAAGGAATTTCAGTGGGTTATGATCGGTATAAATGACTATGGGGTCAAAACCAGAACACAAATAACATGAAAAATGCTGTAAACCCAAAATCAAGGCCAAAAGCTCTTTCTCAATAGTTGAGTAGTTCTTTTGAGGTGGAGTGAACTTCTTACTGTAATAAGATAAAGGGTGTTCAATACCCTGATCATCATCTTGCAGCAAAACAGCCCCAGCTCCTGTATCACTTGCGTCAACAGCCATCTTAAAAGGCTTAGCAAAATTTGGAGTAGCGAGCACTGGCTGACTTAATAGGATAGCTTTCAGTTTACTGAAAGAGGATTCACAGTTATCGGTCCAGACAAATTTAACTCCCTTTTTCAGTAAGTCTGTAAGTGGTGATACAAGAATTGAAAAGTTAAGAACAAATCTCCTGTAATAACCTACCATTCTCAAAAATCTTTGTAGCTCTTTCCTACTTTTAGGTCTGGGAAGATCACTTATAACCTGAACCTTAGCTCCTGGTGGTGCAACATGTCCATCACCAATTACGTACCCAAGGTACTGAACTTTAGCTTGACCAAACTCACACTTTGATAAATTAGCTACAAGATTAGCCTGAACCAAACGCTCAAGAAATTTACTGACATGGCATAGGTGATCTTTCCAGTTGTCACTGAAGATTAATATATCATCAATATAAACAACACACCCTGCCAAACCCTCTGTTACAACATTCATGAGCTTCTGAAATGTGGCTGGTGCATTCTTCATACCATATGGCATTACAGAACATGCAAAAGTCTTTCCTAGTGTTACAAAACATGAGATCTCCCTAGCACGTTCAGTCATAGGTACTTGCCAGTATCCCTTTAACAAATCAAACTTACTTATGTACCTAGCCTTTCTGATCTTGTCTATGCAATCTTCCACACGAGGGAGAGGGTAAGTGTCTGTTTTGGTTATCTGATTAACACGTCTGTAGTCAATGCAAAGCCGCTGTGACCCACCTGGCTTAGGGACTAGAGTGACAGGAGAACTCCACTCGCTCTGACAGGGCTCAATCATCTTGTGGTCCAACAGGTAGCCAAGCTCCTTCTGGATGAGAGGAACTTTCACTGGGTTCACACGGTAAGGAGGCAATTTAATTGGCTTTGCGTCTCCAACATCGACATCATGCATCAACACAGTGGTTCTTCCTGGAGTGGCACAGAACACTGGCGGGTACTCCTGCAGTAATGCCGAAGACTCCTGCCTTTCCTCGGGAGCTAGATGAGAAAGCTTAGTCTGGAGATCATTCATGATATCAGGATTCTTCCCCAAACTATCATTCAGGCTCATGCTGCATGGGAGAACTTCACTTGCAGACTCGGGTGGAACAGCTACAGTGCAGACTGGGTTATTTTCATCCCGCCTGTGATATAACTTTAGCATGTTGATGTGACAAAGTTGCTTGTTCTTTCTACGATCTGGTGTGGCGATGACATAGTTGACATCACTGAGTTTCTTCTCCACGAAATAAGGACTATTAAACTTGGCTTGATGAGGTTGCCCATGCACCAGTAGCAGAATCAAAACCTGATCTCCTGGCTGAAAGTGGCGTAACCTGGACTTCTTATCATACCAAGTCTCCATCTTCTCCTGAGCAGCTCCTAAATTCTCTCTCACCAGCTGTAAAGCAGTGGACAGCCGTTCTTTGAACTTCATCACATACTCCAGCAGGTTGACGTCATCTTCCTCCGACAGCCAGCATTCCTTGAGTAGCTTAAGGGGTCCTCTTACTTCATGGCCAAACAGTAGTTCAAAAGGTGAGAAGCCCAGTGATTCATTTGGAGATTCTCTTGGGGCAAACATAACAAATGGAAGACCTTTATCCCAGTCTTTCTGATGTTCCAAACAGTATTTCCTGAGCATCGATTTGAGTGTTTGATGACATCTCTCCAACGCTCCTTGGGTCTGGGGATGGTAAGCTGAAGACGTGATCTCGGTGATGCCCAACTCTTTCAGAGACTGCTTGAAAACATTTGACATGAAATTACTTCCCCGGTCTGACTGTACCTCCTTGGGTAGACCAAACTTTGTGAAGAACCCCAGCATTTCCTTAACCACGTTCTTTGCTGAGATATTTCTAAGTGGAATGGCTTCAGGATAACGAGTAGCCATATCAATCAGGGTCAACACATAAGAAAATCCTGAAGAAGTCTTAGGAAGAGGGCCCACAATATCCACCAACACATGGGTGAATGGCTCCTCAAAAGGAGGAATGGGAACTAGAGGTGCAACCTTTTCGGTCTGATTGCACTTCCCCACAACTTGACAGGTGTGACAAGACTTACAATACCAGGAAACATCTCTGAAGATACCTGGCCAGAAGAAGTGTTTCAAAATGCGTGCCACAGTCTTCCTCACTCCAAGGTGTCCTGCCAAACTGGAATCATGAGCCACTCTAATGATATCCTGCCTACAAACACGAGGGATGACAACTTCATGTACAACCTCCCATTCACAGTCGGCCGATGCTGTTGGGGTCTCCACTTTCTCATAAGTACTCCTGACTTTATATAATAACAAGTAGAAGCACCAGCTGACTCTTCCTCACTGCAAGCAGAGTTAGCTAGACCTTTCAACTCAGGGTCAGCAATCTGCAACTCAACCAACTCTTGACGAGACAAATTATCAACACTACGGGGTACTGCCTCATCTGGTGAGTGGTCCAAATTAGGAAGAAAAGTGTCAGCTAGGATAACATCATCATCATCATTATCCTCTAAGTCACCAGTAACTTTAGACTTAGCCCTAGTGACAGCACATGCAGAGACACACACACCACAAAGCCAATCAGGAGACAGAACGTGTGTGCTGGGCAATCCCCAGGTCCTGTCCTCCCCACTTACCGTTTTTTAATCAGCCCAAACACCACTGACCGGGCTAATGTATGGTCCGGCCTGCACTATATGTGCAGGGAATCTTTCAACAACAACAACAACATGCAGAGAACACATCAGGGACACCACAATCCCGGGCTGCAGCCACTGGCTCACTAGACAACTGAGGAGCTGGACACACTTGACTTCCACCAATATCATTTCCAAGTAAGAAAGTTACACCTGACATTGGGAGTGTCTCAACCAACCCAACCATAACGGAACCATTAACAAAACCAGACTCTAAATTCACTCTGCACAGAGGGACAGAGAAGTAATTATTCCCTACACCTTGTAAGATTACAGTTTCATCAGAGGAATTAACATTAGAGCCTAGAACACTGGTCAGCATAAGGGATTGGCAAGCACCTGTATCACGATATATTTTAACTGATTTCCTGTCATTACTGTCCAGAGGACTGACAAAACCATCAGACAGGAAATTAGCACATGAACTCTTGAGAGTGTCACCCACGTTACTGCTCAAAAGAAGAGCCCCATCATGAGAATTTAATTTACCCCTCAAAGCAGGTTCAGTTAACTCAGTTAAAGAATTCTGGAAACTCTCAAGGGTGGACACTAGACCAATTGACTGAATGTTTAAAGACTCCTTTTTGTTCACATCACGCTGTCTCCTGAAACATTTCTCCGTAGTATGACCAAGCCTACTACAAGAAGTACATTTACTTTTCTGAAATCTAGAGGTGAAGCTGGTATTTACTTCCTGAGAAAAATCATCTTTATTCTCTTTCCTGTTACCTGTACTCTGAGTAGAGGCAACGTACTTACTCTCAGCTTTCCTTTTTTCTTTAGAATATCTCTTGTGAGTGAGAACATATTCATCAGCTAAAACTGCAGCATCAGACAAATTATCTATTCTTTTCTTATCAAGATATAGGCTTACATCATTATTAATACACCTTTTGAAGTCCTCCAGCAAAATCATCTGCTTAAATTTACCAAAATCAGAATCCACATTCTTAGAATTTAACCACTGCTCTAACAGATCTTCTTTGATTTTTGCATACTCAACATGGGATTGCTTATCTTGCTTATAAGTTGTCCTAAATTTTACTCTATAGGCTTCAGGAACAAGCTCATAGGCCTTAAGAATCAAGCCCTTAACTATATCATAATTATCAGATTGATCCTGAGGCAAAGATGCATAAGTTACTTGAGCTTTACCGGTGAGAACAGTTTGAAGGAGTACCGGCCAATACTCTTTGGGCCAATTAAAAACTGTAGCTACCCTCTCAAACAACTGAAAATACTATATTAAATCAGATTCATTAAAAGGAGGGACAAGTTTAACATTTTTAGCCACATCAAAATCATCAGAGCTAGATGATCCAGTTCCACCTTGTTTCATGCGATACTCATGGTCTGCCTGAATCCTAGCAAGGTCAATTTGTGCCTGAGCCTGTACCTGTGCCTCCTGAATACGAGCCTCCTGCAGGGCTAGCTGTAACTTAGCTAATTTAATCCGTGTTTGCTCATCTGGAGGAGTTACATTAAACAAGCTTTTCTTAATTATGTCAACAATTTGATCTTTAGAATGATGAGAGCGAACAGCAATTCCCAATTGTTGAGCAACAAGCTTAAGTTCATTCTTTGTTCTGTTTTCTACATCACACACTGTTTGCACATTTGACAAAAAATCTTTGGCTTCATCAAGCGTAGTAATAGTAGACATGAATAAATCACAGTCACAATTTATCAAGCAATATCCTTATGATAATATCCTGATAAGAGGTCGCCAAATTTATGTTACGGAACAGAGAAAACTGTCCCACTAAGTTCTAGGTTCAAAACAAAAGAGTTAGGTAAAATTACAAGTTAAAGTTTAATGCTCAAACTAACAACTAAACATTCAGGACTCATAAGGATAATGTAATGGCAAAAACAGGTTAAATATATGGTTAACTGCAATAGCCTCTGTTAACACGAAATTAGCAAGAGTAAATTTATCTAAGTCAGCCCTGATAAAATGATTAAACCGGATAATGCTCAGTGAATGCAAGATATATTATTACAGATACAAATTATTATTAATAATGGCTGACACCTAAAACACAAGAATCACAAAAACCTCACCAGGCCTACTAATTAACACCTTACGCTATACAGTACAAGAAAAAATGTAATAACACTTATACTCAAATTACACAGCTGCTAGATGGTTGGAGACTTCCTGAGCACTCACAAAAATAATAACAACTGTACAGGGGAGGACAAAGATGTGAACAAAGTGAGGAGTAGATCTAAGTGGCAATTAATGCAGAGACTGAGCTCATTATATAGGGGCCGTCAGAGCTTGATACAACTTGTAAGAAGGACGTGCAAATGAAGCCATAGGGTACAAAGAGTTGACACTCCTGCTCTGAACAACAGAAAGAACGACTTACTCTACTATAAGGGAGGAGGGGGGGAGTGAGGTAGAACACGCACTATGGAAGCCACGAGGCGAATCGTGATCAAACATGTAGCATACTGTACGTTAGAATTACGAGTATACAAAGGATGATGAAATCATAGGCTATGTAACAATAAATATATATATGGAGCCTCTGTGGCAGTGGTAAAGCGTGCATTTTCGTACACTGAAGAACGAGGGTTCGCGCCCCGCCAGGGAATTAAACTTTGGGAGCATTCTTCTTTCCACGTACTGCATTGGCAGACACAAGGGGTGCTGTGGTTGAACCAGCGTTGCATACTGTATAGTATGTTTGCACGCAGTCTGCTTGCGCGGGCCAATTATACTTGGTTCACAGACTACACACACATTCAAAGACACTCCAACACAACAATTACACTTACAAGCACTTCTCACCCTACATTCAGTCTCTACCAGACAACCTAAGCCACTTGGTAGAGATACATTGGCTGTATCGTCCCCACTTCGGTCGGGATAGGCCGGTCCTGCAGTGAACACCCAAACGGCTGATGAGATGAGATGAGATATATATATATATATATATATATATATATATATATATATATATATATATATATATATATATATATATATATATATGCACGGAATGGGGAGGTCTGCTACGAATCTTTTCATTCATACTAAATGCTCTGAACTCACTCAGATTCTTCCCGCTTTTGGTACCTTGCCGAAACTCTCTAACAGCTTTACTTCATCATCCTCTTCTCCGCGCTGATGGCTCAGTAACTGTATCGTCTAGTGAAAAAGCACAACTCTTTGCTCAGACTTTCTTCTACAATTCCACCTTTGACGATTCTAGTGCACTACCTATATCACTTCCTTACTCGGACCTTTTTATGACTAATATTAAAATATTTACAGTTGATGTATTTTCTGCCCTAATTTGCCTTAATACTATCAAGGTATCTGAGACTGACAGGGTCCCTTCTGTTATCCTGAAGAACTGTACCACTCTACCTTCACCCTGCCTAGGTAAACTCTCACCTTTATCGACATCCTTGTTGCTGGAAGTTTGGTCTCATTCAGCGTGTCCCAAAGTAGAATGACTGTTCCCAGCCCTGTAACAATCGCGCAATCGCTATAACATCCTGTGTTTTAACAGTTTTTAAATCTGTTCTTTAAAACAGCACCTTTTCTATCAGATCCTTCTTTCCTATCGTCAGTATGGGTTCCGGTAGGGGCACTCCACTGGCGATCTTTCCACATTCCTTTCGCACTCCTGGTCATCCTCCTTTCGGGACTGGAACGAAAGATTTCCTCTTATACTTTGCATCTCCAAGGATTTCAATAAAGTGTGGCGTAAAGCTTTTATTTTCAAATTGCTCTCTAACGATTGCTGTCCTTCTGTCTGTCTTTTCTCAAGCTTCCTTTCTGGTCGTTCTGTAGCTGCTGCTGTAGACGGCCACCGTTCTTTTACGTAGAGCTGTCAGTACTGATGTTCATCAGGGCTCTGTCCTATCACCATCTCCTCTCTCTGTTCATCAGTGACCTTCTAAGCTGCGTATCCACTCATACGCAGATGACTCCACCCTTCACCTTTCCATTCGCTTCTCGCAGCGTCAATCTCAGCACTGACTTCAACAAACAAGGGATAAGACTATGGCACACCTAATATCTGACTTGGGGTAAAAGTAATATTATATTTATTGCGTCAAGAACTCAGTCCTAAGGTCTTTTAGCCCATCAGAATCTTCTACAGGCGTACCCCGTAATTTTTATCAGTATCCAGCTCAGTCCTGTATCATCTTGGAGGATAACTTGGGGTTTAATTCTCACGGGATTTATCTTGGAACGATCTTACAACCTTTTTGTAAAAGCTACTTCCAAGAGATTAGGTGTGCTAAGCCGATTCCGTGTCTTCTTTACCCCCAAAGATGTCGACTTTGTACAGGGATTTTATTCGCCCTATGTAGCTTACAACTCTAATGTGTAGGGAGGCTCCCCACTTACAGCTCTTCTCAACAAGGTTTAGTCTAAGGCTTTTCGTCTCATTAACCCACTTCCTCTTTGGCTTCCTTTAACCTGTCTCTTGGCCTCACTATTGCATCTTTATCTCTTATTCGTCGCTACTTCAGTGGTCACTGCTCCTCTGTACTGTCTGCTTGCATCCCTTCACCACCAAGGCGGGTGTGTAGCACCCGTCCAGCAGCGGACGTTCATCCCTTTTCTGTCCAACTCTAAAGCAAGAGTCAATCGTTACTCCCATTTCCTCATATATGCAGCAGGTCAGCTCTGGAACTGTCAGTCTCTGTGTATTTTTTCTACTGCCTATAACCTCCAGTCTCTTAAATGCACTGTGTCCAGGCATCTCGAAATGAACAGATCTTGAGTTTGGCTCTCTGTTATTTTGTTTTTATTATTTTCTTTGGGGGAACAGTCTAGCAGGCTTCTGGCCTGGGGTTGTTTCTTCCTTGTATATATATATAAAAAAAAAAACGCTTTCTTTGGTGTGGATCGTTGGACATGTGAGCTTCGAAGACTTACATATATGCAACCCGACTGCTACGATACATACTTGCATACGTACAAACATGCATTCGTGTGTATATATATATATATATATATATATATCTCTATATAGATATATATATATATATATATATATAATATTTTCATTGGGGCATTGATAGTTCTGTACTTTCACTTCCTATTTTTTAATCCTTCCAACCTCATGGATTTGTGGGAAATGAGTGAATATTATGATATTTACGCTTGCATACTCGTATAATATAGACTACTAAAAGTGCATAAAGTATAAATGAGATGATATCCAGAAGGAATTTAGAAACACGAACCTCTGAAGTGCATCCGTGTATGACGTCCATACTTGAAAGCGATCTGAGGGTTTGTGTTTCTTTGGTTCCTTGTTAGCATGTGCTTATGTGATTAATCTGTCTATCTATCTATCTATCTGTTTATTTATGTATAGTATGTATATGTATGTATGTGTTTGTTTGTATGTATGTATGCGTGCAATTTACCAATACACAGAGACCTGCCTGTGCTTAATTAGCTCAGTTTTCATATTTGTGTTATTTCATCAGCTTGGAAAAAATGTGTGTGTGTGTGTGTGTGTGTGTAATTCACCGGGTCGGTCAGGATCACTTGATGGTCGTGATGGTCAGCTTTTACCCTCCCGGAAGGGAGCTGAGAGCTCATATAGTCCGATCTAAGGGCAAGGCTGTGACCTTCACACACGCACACACCCGTCCCCTTGCTCAAGGGGGACAGTAACCACCCACTTCGTCAGTGAAACTTTTCGCAACCTGAGCGAGGCGCGAACTCCCGTCCACCAGTTGGCATGCGGGAACGTTACCACTGCACCAGCGTGTGTGTGTGTGTGTGTGTGTGTGTGTGTGTGTGTGTGAGGTATGGTGCTGGGTATGAGGTGTGGCAGTGTGGGGTCGCTACACGTCATGCTTCACGGGGCAGTGTTGACTCGTAGGACACAGGCTTTGCCATTTTATACCCCATTTATTTTCAACCTTCAGTACAACTGCGTCATTTTTTACCTGCTTCTGTAGATGCCAGGCAGTGAGAGTATCGCTGCTTATCTTCTTGCTTTTGTATCAGAAAATTTTGAAATAAATCGCCATTATATTCAAATCATTGCTTCACACAACTTCACAAGGTATACTCTCATGGTTCCTCCACACTCACAGTGCTATTTTATCCCACCCATTTCATGGTTTCCCAGACCCTGTTTCTCTCTCTCTCTCTCTCTCTCTCTCTCTCTCTCTCTCTCTCTCTCTCTCTCTCTCTCTCTCTCTCTCTCTCTCTCTCTCTCTCTCTCTCTCAGAATATTTCGAAATAAACCTATATTTCACCCAAATCACTCAACCTACAAAACACATTTTTAGACGGTGTACATCCCGCCTCAGTCTCACCGTCCACCAGTTTATCAGTCCATGCCACCCATTCTTTTGCTCA
The DNA here is from genome assembly GCF_032717465.1 of Coenobita brevimanus. Classification (NCBI taxonomy): domain Eukaryota; kingdom Metazoa; phylum Arthropoda; class Malacostraca; order Decapoda; family Coenobitidae; genus Coenobita; species Coenobita brevimanus. The sequence continues at coordinate 24,860,641 of NC_136982.1, forward strand.
CCAGGCATATTGCTTGATCCTCCTTTGGCGTTTTCTTGATGCAACGCAGGTCACGTGGTCGGGAAACGCGTTTGTCATTTTAGATTTGCTGTATACAGACGAAAATATTCAGCTTGAGGCACTTTTCGAACGGGATAGGTCATACAGCATTGGTAGCACAGAGTTAAATAACCAAACAACATACACTAAGCCCGTCTCAGAGTGCTAGGGTTGAATTGGCTTTCAGTAGCAGTATATGTTGGCTTGTCAGCGTCAGTTTAGTAGGGATGGGTTAGCTTTCAGGAGCACATATTTCTGCATAGTCTTGTCTCACTATGCCAGCAGCCAGTGGGAGGTGCCAGCGTCCTTTGGCAGCGTCCCGTCACTTTCCACAGATATGCCACCAGAACGACGCAGCAAGTTTGCGCAGAGAGAGAGAGAGAGAGAGAGAGAGAATTATTTAGAGAATAGATCATACGTCATCGGATGGAAGGGGTAAATTTGGGAGAAATAAGCCATGTTCCCAGATTGAGTGTTGAGCAGCAGTTAGGTGATGTGAAGTTGACAGTGACGCTAAATGCTAGATATAATGATATAAAGTAGTGAAGTGGCGAAGCATTACCTCTTCTGTCAACCAGTCACCTGCAGTGGGTGGAGCATCATCATCAGGGTACCG
>NC_136982.1:24866295-24968795 GCF_032717465.1 Coenobita brevimanus
ATATTTTTTTCACTACGAGGACAGTTTTTCTCTTAATTGCCACTCATTCGGTTTTATTAAGTTTGTAGGACATTATTTAAACTAAGAGGGTTTTTACAGCCTTCATTAACCTCGTCAGCGCTAGGGTTCTTTACAAAATTGTACAGAATCGTGTTCGGTAGCCACGTTATCAAACTTCTTATCGTGACGTATAAGCCTGACGTATTAACTTTACATATTAACCTTACGTATTAACCAGACAGTTTACGGACGTATTATTTTACAAGACGCAATGTTATCCCCTTCACCAAAATGACTACTTTACCAACCCATTGTTAACACCAGACAGGTTTCTTCAGCTCAGGAAGGACTTCTCGTTGTGAAAGAGTTTAACAGAATGTAATCATGACAGAATATTTCTTCAGCCAGACAGCCGTACAGGTCAGTGGTTACGAGCAATGGAACCCAACATCCATTTAGCCTAAACATATATAAGCAGACAGTAAAGTATATTGTAACCGGTATTTCTGATGTCGCCGGTTCGAAGCACACTGTGTCAAGGGAACTTATTACAGCTCTCGTGGTCGCATCTTCTACCGTATCTTATTCCCACTGACGCCAGGTGGTTTTATTCAGATGAGAGAGGGTCACTGGATACTGAGAATGTTAATACTCTTTCCATGAACTATTATGATAGGGGCGACTATCAAGCTATTGCATTTAACACCAGATCATTATATTTTTCTAAGAGTGAGTCATAGGAGCTTGAGAGTGTTACTGGTATTTGTGTTATTTCTTCCATGTCGCTTCCCTAAGGCTGGTGTCACACTATGCGGCGGCGCCGTTGCGGGCCGCCGTATAGTGTGACACCGGCCTAAGCCCACACTCAGGCCGTAAAACACCATGCCCGTACAGTAGGCGATTTGCAGACGGGGATCTTCAGTATCAAATTTTCAGGATGATATTTCTAATGTGAACTTGCCATATAATTTACAATACACTGTCAGTACAATTTAACCATACACTAGCCATGCAATTAGACATACACTAGCCACGCAGTTAACCAATCACTACTCATACAGTTAACCATACACTAGCCATACAATTAATCGTACACTACTCATACAATTAACCATACACTACCCATACAGTTAACCATACAGTTAACCGTACACTACTCATACAATTAACAATACACTACCCATACAGTTAACCATACACTATCCATACAATTAACAATACACTAGCCATACAATTAACCGTACACTACCCTTACAATAAACCATACACTACCCAAGCAATTAACCATACACTACCCATACAGTTAACCATACACCACCCATACAATTAGCCATACACTACCCATGCAATTAACCATACATTACCCATATAATAAACCATACATCACCCTCACAGTTAATCATACACTACCCATAAAATTAACCATACACTACCCTTAATAAACCATACACTACCCGTACAATTAACCATACACTATCCATACAGTTAACCATACATTACCCATACAATTAGTCAGACACTATCCATACAATTAACCATACACTAGCCATACAATTAGCCATTCACTGCTCATACAATTAACCATACACCGGCCATACGATTAACCATACACTAGCCACACATTTTAGCTATACACTGTCCTTGCAATTAACCATACAATAGTCATAGAATTAACCATACACCAGTCATACAATTAACCATGCAATTGTCATACAATTAACCATACACTAGCCATACAGTTAGCAATACACCAGCCATGCAATTAACCATATACTACCCATATAATTAACCATACACCAGTCATCAGTTAACCATACACCAGCCATAGAATTAACCATACACTACCCATACAATTAACCATACACCAACCGTACAATTAACCATGCACAACCCATACAGTTAACCGTACACCAGCCATACAATTAACCATACACTGCCGTACAAGTAACTATACACCAGCCATATGATTAACCATACACTAGCCATAAAATTAACCATACACCAGCCATACAATTAACCATACACCAGCCATACAATTAACCATACACCAGCCATACAATTAACCATACATTAGCCATACAATGAGCCATACATTAACCACACAGTTATTTATACACCAGCCATACAATTAACCATACACCAGCCATACAGTTAACCATACATTACCCATACAATTAACCATACATTAGCCTTACAATTAACCGTAAACTAGTCATACAATTAACCATACACTACTCATACAGTTAACCATACACTGCTGATACAATTAACCTTGCTCTACTGATACAATTAACCGTACACCAGGCGTGTAATAAAACATACGCCTGGTGTGTAATTAACCATACACTAGTCATACAATTAACCAAACATCAGCCATATAATTAACAGTGCACTAACCGTACAATTAACCATACACTAGCCATACAATGAACCATACACTACCCATACAATTAACCATACATTGGCCATGCAATTAACCATACACTAGCCATACAATTAACCATACACTACCCATACTATTAACCATACACTACCCATACGATTAACCATACACTACCCATACGATTAACCATACACTACCCATACAATTAACCATACACTACCCATATAATTAATCATACATTGGCCATGCAACTAACCATATACTAGTCATGCAGTTAACCATATTCCAGCAATACAGTTAACCATACACCAGCCATGCAATTAACCATACATTGGCCATACATTTAACCATATACTAGTAATACAATTAACCAAACACCAGCCATACAGTTAACCAAACACCATCCGTACAATTAACCATACATTGGCCATGCATTTAACCATATACCAGTCATGCAATTAACCATACACCAGCCATACAGTTAACCATACACTAGCCATACAATTAACCATACACTGGCCATACAATTAACCATACACCAGCCATGCAATTAACCATACACCAGCCATGCAAGTAATGATATACTACCCTTACAATTAATCATACACGAGCCATACAAATAACACATACCAGCCATACAATTAACCATACACTGTCCATACAACTAACCATACACTAGCCATACAATTAACCATACACTAGCCATACAATTAACCATACACTAGCCATACAATTAACCATACACTAGCCATACAATTAACCATACACTACTCATACAATAAACCATACCATACAATTAACCATACATTTTAGCCATACAATTAACCACACAAACCTCACCCCCCCATGTCCCTTGACCGCTTAACCTTAAATTTAACCCGCCCCCCTGCGCCATATAAACGCTATAAACTGAACCATTTTACTTTATTTCGCTCCACTGCGTTGCTCTACAAATCATTCGGACAACTCGACAATAGAAATTAACCAGGTGATCTAACGCCAGGCAATATAAATAGCTGACCATTTTTTTTTTACCTTACTTTAAGTTTTTTTTTAATCCCCCCCCCTCTCTCTCTCTCTCTCTCTCTGTACCTTTTACTAGTTCCCTTTAGCCAGACGTTTTTGCTGTACTGTTTAAATTACTGTGTTATTTTAGATGGACATTTTAACACTCAGGTTGCTATGACTCTCTCTCTCTCTCTCTCTCTCTCTCTCTCTCTCTCGGCTGAATAAAATCGTCTGGCGGAAGATAGAATAGAATAATAGTTTTTTCCTGACCATAAGAGTGTTAATGATACGTGAATTATACCTCTCAGACCTATATAACTCACTCTCTCAGCTGAAGAAAATCGTTTGGCATTACTTGAAATAAAATACACCCTACCTGCAATACAATACACCTTATGCACCTTATTTAGCCGCTTGAATCCGATGACGTAGGTTTTTGTCTTGCTTTTGCTACCTTCAGACGATTTTATTTACCTTGGAAAATGCTTTTCCAACTGAAGGGGTTTGATACAGCCCGTCAGTGCAAAAGATGTGAGTTGAATAAAATCGTCTGAAAGTAGCAAAGATAGGGTGAAAAAATAAAAATAGAGTGAAGAAACATGGTGAGAAACGCGTCATTGGATGGAAGGGGCTGATTAGACATTTTTAACTTACTCTTTAACTGGACATAATAACCATACTGTTGAATTGGACATTATTATTTTACATGAACGTTTTAACTGTATATTAATTCACCAAACATTTTCACTGCATTGTTAACCTGAATGTTTGAGTCATCCCCTATAGTAGTACATGTTTACTGTGTTAATGTAGCTGGGCGTTTTGTTGGGATATTTAACTCAACATTTTTGCTGGGAAATTTAACCGAACGTATTTGCTGGGATATTTAACTGAACATTTTTGCTATGATATTTAACCAAACATATTTGCTGGAATATTTATCCGAACATTTTTTCTGGGATATTTAACCGAACATTTTTGCTGTGATGTTAAACCGAACATTTTGCTGCGATGTTAAACCGAACACTTTAGCCTGATATTTAACCATACACTTGACGGGGCGTTGTAGTTGCAGTGTTTTTAAGTGGCCATTGGTACTCTCTTATTTTAGGTGGTCATTTTAACTGCTCTGTTTAATTGGATATTATTGCCCCATTACCTTATTTGAGTGCATATTCCGTAATCTTTAGCTTGACTTATTAGTTGCACCTTATTGCCGCACGCATTGCTGTGGTGTTTGTATGGGGGCTGTAGCTGTATTGTTTAGCTGAGTATAATAGTCATAAGTTTTCAAAGCACAATTTTGTTTTGTTATTGAGAGTACCGTACAATTTACATGCAGTCGACAGCAGAAACTAACCTCAAGCGTCCGTGTATAATATGATCTTGTAACGCTGTATAGCAGAGTTGACAGGTGTGCTTTAAATAATCACATAACCGTAATTACTCTCAGCTAACGGACCGATTATTTATTATTATTTCTTTTAAGCATGTAAAACTCTGGTTGTATCGGTACACGGCTAGCACTAAATATCGTGCCACCGCTAGCACCAATTAAATGTATCGTCGCACTGCTGGCCAACATTAATGTATCGGTACACGGCTAGCACTAAATATCGTGCCACCGCTAGCACCAATTAAATGTATCGTCGCACTGCTGGCCAACATTAATGTATCGGTACACGGCTAGCACTAAATATCGTGCCACCGCTAGCACCAATAAAATAATGTAGCCGTTATGGAGTAGCAGTTGACTACATATTAAGTGTTCTGCTGATATAATATAACTAGACCACCGTGTTGGATCGACGACACTGTCTGTAGTACACGTCAGCTACTCGCCGTCACTGCCCGACACTTCCCATCAAAGGTCCTCTGCCACGAGAAGGTGGAAGCTGGTCTGTTTTTAAGTGGTAGCGTAAGGTGACAGAAATGAGCAGATTAAATCTCTCTTTATTGGGCACAGAATAATATAACTGCGACCCGAGAGATATGTAGGAGCAACACCACCTCCCTTTATAACTGTAAAACGGCCTCTGACGCTGTACAGTCACCGAGCGGACAAGGGCGCGGTGCTGAGGTCAGCTAAAAAGTGAGGTGCCGAGCATTACATATACTCTGGGCTTATGCAAAAAGTAGAGATAAATGACAACTCTACTAGCACATTATACACCTCTATAGAATGGTATTAAGTACATTCACATATACCAACATAATAAATGGTTCCCCAGGACTTTACACTTACGCACAATTCATATCTTATCACTTCTCCTAACCTTCATTTTATAATTGAAACAGGGTGGCCCTTGTGGTCTGCCATCCACCTTCTTCCTATACCACAGCTAACAGCGAAATGATATTTGGTTGTTCATCATTCACACTTAATTACACACTGTTAATTATGACTAAACAGCTAAAAATTATTATGTAAAATGTGTGATACTACAACTTCATATGGAAAAAGATGTTGACACCAGAACATTGCTCGGCCACACCATTGACGTCCTCGTCGACATTGTTGTCCTAACTACCGTGTAGCCTAACCAGAGTGTAGGGTAGCTGACTATTCAGGAACATCCACTTGCAATCCGCGAGTACGGACACGGTCTCAGTGGGTTCCTTAATTGGTGCCTTAAATAGTAGCCTAAACCACAAACACAGGACAAGACCACAATAAGTAGAAGACCAACGCCAGGACCAAAATAGGAAGGAGAAAGGTATGAAGGAAGATAGGACAGTACATAAGGCTCTAAATCAGTCCTGTTCAGGTGGGAGAGGAAGGTAAGCTCCTTTAATACATGAGACAGCCTGTTCACATTCAAGGAAGTAACATCGAATGAAGGTAAAAAGGGTCGTAACTGGGATGAGAAGTTCACTGTCAAAGCTAGATGATGCTTGCTAGGCAGAACTGCTATCTCTTTACTGTGTAACTTACAAAAATCAGGTGCAATATAGTACCCCTTTACTGTAAGGAATTGATTCTGTGAGGCACAAATCACAGTTACATCCTCTGTCTCAAGAAAGTAAAAGTACTGTTTCGCATGAATATGAGCATGGAAAACTGACTTCAAGTGAATGGGTTGGAAGGTGCAACGTTGCAGAGCAGAGGAAGTATTTGTGTCCGACAAGGCCCTCTTACACTCCTCTACCTTTAATGGTACGAAGACAAAATGGAAAGCAGGACATACATGGAGATCAAGAAATGAGGCCTTACACTTCTCAAATTCATCCACAGTCGTTTCTGCTACATATTTCTTGTCATCTGAGACAACTAGCACCTCTGGACCCTCTTCAATAACAACAAGTGTATTATTAGCAGTAGCAAAAGGGAAGGAAATGAACCGCCATGCCTGGTATGTTACAGCATTCCTCATAGGTACCAATATCAGGATGCCTTCATGGGTCAACTGGGCCTCTAACAATGGGTAATAATATTCCAGTTGACTCAGATCAAAGAGTGGCATAAGTCCATGCTTCCACATAGCTATATAGCTATATCAAGTGCATTTGTTAGTATATTAGTAGGCAGCAATAAAGCATTAACCCTGTTCAAACTTGCATCGATTAAGCTGTCCACCATATTGGCTGCATGCTTCTCCAAAGCAGTGGTTGACTCGTCGAGAGCATGTAAGTACTCAGCAAATAACACCAAGTTAGCTAGGGTTGGTAGGTTAATTTGGATGTTGTTCACAAGCTCTACTAGATGGTTGGTAGTCCTAATTATCTCGTTAGCTTTGTTAGTGAACTCATCTAACTGTTTATACACATGCATGATTAATCTATTATTGGCTTTAGCGGCCAGTGTCAAGTCATGCATCTGTCTACCCAATTGCACTACATCCTTATCTAATGCCGTACCAAAGAGTTAGAAAATCCACAAGTCCTCTCTTAGTACGTGCATGGACATGCTTGGAAAGATCAGAGTGTACGTTAGGTAAAGCTACATGCAAGTTAGTGAGCCTGTCGGTGAGCCTGTCTATATGCCTAGTCTGAAGCTCAACAAAGCTTCAGTGTCAGAGTTCGTCAATCGTGGGTTTCGATTAAACATCTTTCCCACTTCCAATAGTTGCTGTCTGAGATTCGACAAGCCCTTGGAGACCTCCTTGACAATATCTGGCATTTGGAGATAGCCTTCCATTGGATAGTAGACGCATACTGCATCTTCCACTACCACGACTTCTCCAAGTGGGCTCTTCAGTGCTCCTGGCATTAACGCAGTCGTGTCCATGTCCGATGTCTTTCCATAGGTCCACCCCAAGCAACGCACGAGGAGTTGAGCCACAGCCACATTTTTTTTCTGCAAGAGTAGATTCTCCCTTAATCACTCTTGTTGTGGGTTCGTAGCTTGCTGCGATACTCTTGGTTAGGGACAGGTACGGATGACGACATAGACTGCGACGAAGACAGAGGGCACAACACATCAGACGATAGGCCTAGCTCTTGACTTACTAGTTTGATCCTATCAGCATGTACTGCCTCCTGAGTTCCATTAGCTTCATCCTTTAAAAGTATTTCCACGTACTCGTTCCACAATGGTATATGGTCCGCGGAACTTAGGTCTGAGCTTGGAAATTCTCTCAGGGTTGTGGATTATGACCTTCTGGCCTGCCTGTAACGTCTTTTCTTGACTACCTTTGTGTTGTTTCGCCATCATCTCCGCTCTTGAGGCTTTTAATCTTTTCCGTACTTCACTGTGTATACGTTGGAATTTCAACAACTGTACCTTTGCGTAGTCTTCTTCGTTGTATACTGGAGTAGGAGGTCCAGCCAACAAATCGTAGGGTAACACTTTCTCTTCTCCATAATGGATATAATGAGGAGACTTCCCAGTTGATGAATTTTCTGAGGAGTTGATGGTCACCACTACATGTGGTAACCAGTCTTCCCAGTTATCCTCCTGATTTGAGGTTATTACTGGTCTCAAGACTTCCAGTATCTTCCTGTTTGTTCTCTCCACCAGGCCATTGCTCTTAGGACTGTAAGGCGTTACAAAAACTTGCTTTACTCCATACATACGACAGATTTCTTGTAACACCTGGTTACGAAATTCACTGCCATTATCGCTGAGCAATACCTTAGGTGTAGAGTATGGACAAATCACTGAAGTCACAAAGCGTGCGCTACCTCCTCTGAGGTTTTCGTCTGTAAAGGTGCTAAAACAGTGAATCGTGAGAAAGGGTCCACTGCCACCAGTACATAACTTGAACCTTGACGACTTCTCGGCAACGCTAAGAGATCAATGGAGACTGTATCCCAGGGTTTTTCCGGTAGAGGATACTCTAAGATGGGAGTCGGAATTCCCGTCGTTCCTCGTATTTCCGCGCATTTGACACATTGACTGATGTGGGCTTCTATGTCCTTCCTCATGGTCGGCCAATAGTATTTCTCTCGCCTCACGTATGCATCTATCGCAACCGGGATGACCCGCTTGAGGTACGTCTGAACTAACTGTAGCACGGCTTGCTGTAAGGTAGCAGGAACAACCAACTAATATGCAGTGTCCTTCCCTGGGGGTTGCTTATAAAAGACCCTGTTGAAGATGGAAGTGAGTCATTGGTACTGGGAGTTCAGGTAAACAAGTCTCGTCGCCAGACTCCAAGATGACTTGAGACCACATCGCATCATGACGTTGTTCCGCTTTTACCGTGTCTGAGGAATACTCAGCAAGAGCAACATCCTCGGCTATGGTAGCAGCAATGTTTCTACTCAATGCGTCAGCTACACATTTTGACGGCCTGGTCAATATCTGACCTCTGGATCAAACTCCATTACCTTGCCAAACCAACGCGCAACCTTACCGTGCAAGTTTTTTTTCTTTAAACAAGTCGCGTATGGGTGCATGGTCAGTTAAAACAATTATCCGGTAGCCAAAGATAATATCCCGGAAATGTCCTAACGCCCATACGACTGCTAATGTCTCCAAATGTGTCGTCGAATAGTTCTTCTTTGGGGGTCTTAATGCCCTACTAGCATACGCTATGGTATGTGTCTTTCCTTACTCATCCTTCTGCTGTAACACCGCTCCCAGACCCAGACCTGAGGCGTCCGTGCACAGATAGAAAGGTTGAGTATAATCAGGAAACGCTAATACGGGTGTATCTGACATGGCTTGTTTGAGCTCGTTGAAGTTTTTCTCTTCCGAGGATCCCCATTTCCATGCAGCGTCCTTCTTAAGTAGCGTTGTTAAAGGTGATGCTATGATGGCATACCTGTGGACAAAACTCCTATAAAAGCCAGTGAGGCCTAGGAACGATCTTATCTGATCCTTGTTCTGTGGTGTAGGAAAATAGGTCATCTAGATACGCTAAGACGTCTTGCCCTAACATCTCGCCAAACAATTGGTTTATCATCCGCTGAAATGTTAAAGGAGCATTACTCAGTCCAAAAGGCATCCGGAGAAATTCAAAGTGCTCACGGTGAGTGCTAAAAGCAGTAATGGGACGCGACTCTTCGGTCGGCTCCACCTGCCAATACCCTGATGCTAGATCCAGACAAGTAAACACAGTATTTCCCTTACCTAATGATTGAAGTAAGTCTCGCAGATGCGGAATCGGGTAACGATCCGGTACTGTTTGTTCACTTGCCGAAAATCCACAACAGGTCTCACACCACCGTCCTTCTTAGGCACTAGAAAGAGTGGTGCACCAAGGCGAGGAGGAAGGCTGGATAACGTCATCACGAAGCATCCTTTCAACTTCCTCATCCACTGCTTCCCTTTTGGCTGTGCGGTAGACGGTATGCGGGCACATAAACTGGATTTGTACCAGGGCACAAACCAATATGATGCTTCACCCTATCCGTCCTACCCAGCGCTTCTCCTGGAAGTGCTACTATGTCGGAAAAGTCTCTAAGGAGGGCTAGGAGTCGTGTTTTATGGTCTACATTATCCGTGACCTTCACGTTGCTCCAGCTGTTTTTCCTTAGCCAGACGTACGGGTTCCGACTGAGTCGTTGCTTGAGATGTAACTACAGGAGAGATCACCGGCACATCGTCGACTTCCTTTATGGGGGCACCATAGCACATCAAGTCGCCTATATAACAACCATCTCTGATCTTAACTGCGCCACCACTCATATTTGCGATGAAGAGGGGCATCTTCTGGTCTTGGCCAACGCTAGTCAGAGTCGATTCCAGCGACAATGCCTTATGTTTCACAGTCTCAGTTAAGCATGCTACATCAGTTCCCACCGACACGTCAGGTACTCGGACAGGAATTTTACAGACAGTTCGACTGGGTAAGTGGTGATTACCACTCACTATAGCCCTGACTTTCTTCCAGTCCATACCCTCCGCTTTGTGTGCATCCGGGGACTCCCTTGACGCTTCACTTGTCGGGGTCACAACTGGTTGGACGGCTCCTGATTGGATGCCAGTTCCAGTTCGTGTTGCTGAGGGATTAAGGCCTACAAACTCCTTCCCATTAAAGGAAATGGAATGTCTTTGAGGGTGTATTACTATATCATACTCCTCCATGGTTTCAAAGCCTAACAGCCCATCAGCTGGCAGAGGAAAATCCTCAACCACATAAAACGTAGCACGTAACACAGGAGATCGTTTATCTGCCCTCAATGTCAACGGCACCTGGCTTACAATCTTCATTCTACTCCCTGTCACACCTGTCAACATTACATCAGGTGGTGATAATGTCCAGTTTGTTAGAGGCATTTCGCTTTTAAGTCTTTCCAGCGCTTTACTAGAAATAATGTTTGTACATGACCCTGTATCTACGATCAGGGACAGTTGGCCTTTCCCTATGATCCAAGGAATAGATAATAAGTCCACCTTAGTAATAGCTGCCACACACACATCGGTGGATTGTACTATTTTAATTACTTTTGCGCGCAGCCCTGAGCTTCCCCCGAACTAGCTGGGTTCCCTAGTTTCTTCCTCTTTTCAATGACAAAGTGGCAACAGTCCGTTTCATGAGGACAATGCCCATGTATGACACACCATCTTTTCACCTCTGGCTTAACAGCCTTGGTCCTTTGCTGTGGAGAACTAGTAGCTGTATCTCTCCAGCCCGAAGTTTGCAAGGCTTTGCTAGCTTCTGCATAGCATATGCCTGCCTTCGCCAAAGCCTGACTTTCAGTACAGTTAGAATGGTGCTGTACTATATCAGTAGCCAGATTAGGTACAGGTATCTGCCACAAAGGAGTAGGGTTAGTCTGACTTTGCATGCCCATATTGTTAGTCATGCCCCAGGTATTTGGATAAGGGCCCTGGGTTTGCATGCCAATATTAGTATTCATGCCCCATTGATTAGGATTCTGGGTTCGCATGCCAATACCATCTGTGTTTATACCCCATGCATTTGAATTAGGAACAGAAAATAAATTCTGTCCAGAACCTTGTGGTGTATTGAAAGCATCTGAAGTATACACAGGTATGTGAGTGGTTGTAGTACTATCACTAATGACTGGATTGCATATCCTGAGTGACCAAAGGTACTGAGTCTCAACTTCCACAGTCTCCTCACTAGGATTACCCTCTAGCAAGACTAGTGGCCATTTTGGATCTAACTGATTGCTCTGGGACTGTTGAATAAGTATGACCAGAACGCAAATGTAAAACGTTCAAATCCTCATCCTGTCCTTCAGAAATATCCTCATCACCTTGATCCTCAATATGTCCTTCACTCATTTAATATGTCTGAGCACTTTTATTTGATGTATCAACCCACTCATAAAATTCTGAGTCTAGTGGGATTGGCTAATCCCTATTTCCCTAATTCTACGTCCCCACTTCACTGTATCCATCTAACCTTGTCAGTAATATTCCCCTCCCAGTTACAGGAAGATAAACTGACATAAAAAAGGATAGTTATGGTAAGTGACAGAGAATGGAACACATATAAAATACACAAAGTATATTTATTTCAAGGGAATTCTGAGAAACCTTTATTTCCACTCATCAACTAACTAACGTGTGTTGATTCAAGTGTGTGTGTGTGTGGATTTAATGCATGGACGCTACCTAGATATGAAAGTCCAGGATGATGTTCCACATTCCACGTTCCACACTCCACCAGACTCCTCGAACCATACGCAACAGCCCGCTCGCTGTGGGAGTTAGCAAGCGACTGGTCGCCCTGCACCACGCCAGGCAGATGCCACAACGCACCACACACAATCGTGGCACCTCTCGGCCACTCTCGGCTTTCCCCTTCGGCTCGCTTCGGCCGTCCGTGCCTGTTGCTAGAAGTCGCTAGCTAGTTGACCCACTCCTCACCGCACTGGCTTGAACTCTCCTTATCTCGCCTCTCGCACACGAGAGCGAGATCTTGCCAGTTTGCATTTGAAGATGGAGATATCTCGCACACCACAGGGCGAGATAACTGCCAGTTTGTGCTTAAGATTGGAATCTCGCACTGGCAGAATAATGGGAGGAATTAATATTTACCACTCCAGTTTATCTGCTTCACTTAACTCATTGGTAATTAGTCCCCTTACAACAGTTAAGTAAGATTTTCTGTTTCACCTTCAGGAACGAGCGATTGCAAGGGTTACTGGTTCACAGCATAAAGCCCTTTAGCACGTATCGTATCCCAGCACTGAGCACCAATTTAATGTATCGGTACACGGCTAGCACTAAATATCGTGCCACCGCTAGCACCAATTAAATGTATCGTCGCACTGCTGGCCAACATTAATGTATCGGTACACGGCTAGCACTAAATATCGTGCCACCGCTAGCACCAATAAAATAATGTAGCCGTTATGGAGTAGCAGTTGACTACATATTAAGTGTTCTGCTGATATAATATAACAAGACCACCGTGTTGGATCGACGACACTGTCTGTAGTACACGTCAGCTACTCGCCGTCACTGCCCGACACTTCCCACCAAAGGTCCTCTGCCACGAGAAGGTGGAAGCTGGTCTGTTATTAAGTGGTAGCGTAAGGTGACAGAAATGAGCAGATTAAATCTCTCTTTATTGGGCACAGAATAATATAACTGCGACCCGAGAGATATGTAGGAGCAACACCACCTCCCTTTATAACTGTAAAACGGCCTCTGACGCTGTACAGTCACCGAGCGGACAAGGGCGCGGTGCTGAGGTCAGCTAAAAAGTGAGGTGCCGAGCATTACATATACTCTGGGCTTATGCAAAAAGTAGAGATAAATGACAGCTCTACTAGCACATTATACACCTCTATAGAATGGTATTAAGTACATTCACATATACCAACATAATAAATGGTTCCCCAGGACTTTACACTTACGCACAATTCATATCTTATCACTTCTCCTAACCTTCATTTTATAATTGAAACAGGGTGGCCCTTGTGGTCTGCCATCCACCTTCTTCCTATACCACAGCTAACAGCGAAATGATATTTGGTTGTTCATCATTCACACTTAATTACACACTGTTAATTATGACTAAACAGCTAAAAATTATTATGTAAAATGTGTGATACTACAACTTCATATGGAAAAAGATGTTGACACCAGAACATGGTCGGCTCATCTCATACGTGGAAACATGAAGCGAACTTCTGCTGTCAGCTATACATAAATATAGTACACACACACACACACACACACACACACACACACACACACACACAAAATCATGTATCGAGAGGTTAATTTTCCTTATTTGTCCTACAACTCTGTTTCTGGGTTTGATTACTGCCTTTGTGTCCTATTCCGTTTTGAGTGACGTATTGGTGATGTTTAGCAGTTCTCTCCCTGCAGTCAGTGTAATTAGTTCTCAACGCACCCGTCTTTACACATCTGCTTCACGTGGTGTGTGTGTGTGTGTGTGTGTGTGTGTGTGTGTATGAGAGAGAGAGAGAGAGAGAGAGAGAGAGAGAGAGAGAGAGAGAGAGAGAGAGAGAGAAGGAGGATAATGAAAAGATTATAGAGTGGGAAGTAAGAAACAGAATGTGCAAATGACAGGATGAGAAGGGAAAGAGGAGAGAAAGACGGTAATTGAGTAGGAGAGTAGGAAAAGCGACAGAAGAGAGAGAGAGAGAGAGAGAGAGAGAGAGAGAGAGAGAGAGAGAGATTGTAATGTCTGAGGTTTGTGAGACACAGTATGATGACACGCAACATGAACGAAACGAAAGGAATTGGTACGCTGCTTCTAGAAATCAGTCTGAGACTGAACTTCCTGATTTCTATAGAAGCAAGAAGGTGGGGTGCTATAACTGTGGAGAATTCAATCATGTGCAGGTAAACTGTAGGTTTGATCACAAACTTCAGTGTGGCAATTGTCAACGTCTGGGACATAAGAGTCGCCTATGTCGGTACTATAGCACATAGGGGGTTGGCGAAGAAGCACTTGCCGATGTAAACACTAAAGGATATTTTTTAACTATTGAACATATTAATGCTCGATCATTACAGTGTAATTTGGATGAAATAATATTGTTATTGAAAGACAGAAATATTGACATCCTATGTGTTAGTGAATCATGGCTTGTTCCCATTACCCCGAGTGATTTTGTTAATATACCAGAGTATAAGATATTACGATGTGACAGTGGCCGTGGAGGTGGCGTATGCATTTATATCAAGGATGTCTTATCAGCCAATGTCATAGAATTAAGTGTCCCTAAGCAACCAGGCATTGAAGATGTCTGGGTAACGGTACAGTGTCGCAAATTGCCTGCCATTATTGTCGGATGCATGTACCGACACCCTAAAGCTCCAGCTGCCACTTTTGATTATATACAGGATACATTTAGATCAATTTGTATGCGAAATAAAACATTTTTTGTTCTTGGTGACTTCAATGATAATCAATTTGCTAATGATAACAAACTTAAAAAGATCTTAAAGAATAATAAATTAACTCAGATAATAGATAAACCTACTAGAGTCACACCTACGTCTGCAACACTGCTGGATCTTGTAATCACTAACAAACCTGGTGTCATAAACAGTTATGATGTTATTCCCCAAGTAATTGCAGATCATGATCTTATTAGCATCTCAGTAGATATTAGTAAACCTAAGAGACAGCCCGTTGTTCGAACTTTTCGTCACCTTGGGAATTACCACAAAGACGACTTTTGTCTTAGGTTTCTACAGAGCACAGACGATTTTGATAAGATTTTGAAAACTGATGATGTAAACACACAAGTGAATATTTTTGCTGATACTTTTGTTAATTGTTTAAATGCCTGTGCTCCTTTTGTAACTAAGGAGATTAAAAGACCGTTAGCACCATGGATGAACGATTGTATACGGCAAGCTATGAGCGTTAGAAATGATACTCATAAAAAACTTAAATCTGATCGACATAATATAGCTCTCTACGAACAATATAAACAAGAAAAGAAGCTTGTTAAAGCTCTCATTACAGAGGGGAAAGCAGACTACTATCGCAGTCGGTTATGTAATAGCAGAGGAAGCACTTCAGCGACGTGGAAAATAATAAGAGAAATTATCCCAAACTGTAAAAGTAACTCGGACGGTTACAACTGTGATAATAAAAATAAAGCTGACGAATTCAATTTTCATTTTGCAAATGTCGGTAAGAAGACGTATGAACGAACACAAGAAGTCCTCCATGGTGAAAACGTGTCAGGTTCTATCAATTCTCCAAATATAATCTCAAGTGAATGTAATCTTTTTAGACCTCATCCTGTAGATACCGACACTATCATTCTTACGATAAAAGGCTTAAATGAGACTCGTTCTGTGGGCTCGGATGGCATTTCACTGAGATTTGTTAAGGACGCACTGTATGTTATAGCTTTTTACTTAACCTGTATTATCAATACTTCTGTCGCAACAGGCATTTTTCCTACAGCCTGGAAACATGCATTGGTACTTCCTCTCTATAAAAGTGGTGATGTAAATGATGTAAGCAATTACAGACCAATCTCACTATTGCCCATTGTCTCTAAAATACTCGAAAAGGTTGTTACCAATCAGCTCATACACTTCTTGGAATCTAACAAATCACTGTCTAATACCCAACATGGATTTCGTCCTAGATTATCCACCGAGACCGCTCTTACTGTCATAACAGATAAAATATATAATAACATGGACTCTAGGCAAGTTACACTGTTAACCTTGTGTGACCTCTCCAAAGCTTTCGATAGTATTAGTCACGACATTCTTTTAAGTAAATGTGCTATGCTTAATATTGACTGCTTCTGGTTCAAAAGTTACCTAGAAAATAGGACTCAATCTGTCCGCATGAGCAACACTATATCTGATAAATTGAATGTAGCTTACGGGGTCCCTCAAGGCTCAATCCTTGGTCCTGTCTTGTTTACCATCTATGTTAATGACCTTGCTGAGAGTATAAATGGATGTTCTTTGGTGCAATATGCTGATGATACTCAATTTCTCCATGCTGACACTATAAATAATCTCGAGGCTCTTATCTCCAAAACAGAAGGAACCTTACGGATTGCAAAACATTATTTTCTTAGAAATGGACTTATGCTAAATCCAAGAAAAACACAATGTATCTTCATAGGTAATAGACGATTTCTATCACATATTCCTCCTAACACTGTCATAAATTGTTCTGGCGAGCACATTTACCCGAGCACTAGTGTAAAAAATCTAGGTGTCTACATCGACAGATATATGCTTTTTGATGTGCATATTATTGAATTAAATAAGAAAGTCATGGGAACACTTATGTTCATAAATCAAATATGTGAAAACTTCGATCAGTCAACTCGAAAAATTGTTGTACAGTCTCTAGCTCTTAGCATAATAAATTACTGTATAGGTATATGGGGTACGACAAATGATACCTTACTTCACCAAGTTCAGAAATTACAAAATTTTGCAGCTAAAATAGCTATTGGGGGAGCAAGAAAGTATGACCATGTAACCCCCATCATAAAGGAATTAAAGTGGTTAAAGATTAAAGATAAACATATTTTTGACAGATGTACCACTGTTTATATGGCTGTCAATGGTTTTTATCCGGAGTGGTATCTAAAGTTTTCCACTGTCACTGAAAACACAGCCAGTACAACAAGACAGCGAAATAACCTTTTTGTGCCTAGAGCTAGAACAAACTCTGGTGCCAGAGCCATCACCATACTAGGACCCAAACTGTGGAATAATTTACCTACTGATATCACTCATTCCGTAAGCATACATGTTTTCAAATCTAAACTTAGGGAGTTAATTTTAAGTGATTTGTAGTTGATATTATCATGTATCGAATATGACATGACTATTTTTGTCTGTGACTTTGTATGCCGATTTGTAAGAATAACCATATTTTATGGAAATAAAGTATTTGAACTTGAACTTGAACTTGAAGTAGGAAAAGTGAGAGGAAAAGGAAAGGGAGAGACAGAGAGATGAGGAGAGGGAAATAGGAGTGAGAGGGATATGAGAGGGAGGCGAGGAAGGAATGAGGGGGAAGTGGGAAAAGTGAGAACATAAAATGGATGGGAATGATGAGGGAGAAAGGAAAAAGAGTGGAGGAGGGGAAAAATGCAGGAAGGGAGGAGAGAGACAGAGAGAGAGTAATAATAATAATAATAATAATAATAATAATAATAATAATAATAGTTTATTTCCACCAACAGTGGCTATTCTTGTTACATAATATATACACAAAGTATTTACAATACATGACTGAAGAATGACAGCCTAATTTTTTCTAAGACTGCAGCCATATTTGGGTACATGTCCTGTAGCATTATATTTATACAATGTGTTGTTACATGTTTAACTGTACCATTATTTACACTGCAGTTTTAGACGGGGACTCTTCATATATTTATTACAGAAGCAGTGAAGAACTCCAGTAGAATATACATATGAGTTACTTCATAGGTTCTTCCTTATCATTATACACAGTTGGTTCATAAAGGTTAAGTTTATTTATTGTACATTAAATAGATTTACAGATAAGATGATTGTTAATGTTACTGTCAGAGATAGGTGAGTTGCTTATGATAATAATTATAGTTGTAGCAGTAGTAGTAGTAATAGTAGTAGCAGTAGTAGTGTAACAGTAGCAGTACTAGTAGTACTGGTAGTAGTAGTAGTAGTAGTAATAACTGATAACAATAATAATAACAATAAGTGAAAATAGTGACGACAGTGATAATAATAACAATAATAACTATAATAATGATAGTAATAATAATAATAATAATAATAATAATAATAATAATAGTAGTAGTTGTAGTAGTAGTAATAATAATAGCGAATAATAGATATAATAATACTGATAGTAACAGTAACAGTAGTTGATAGAGGTACTAGTAAGGATTGGTAAAGGTTAGTACTATAACCCCTCCGGGGGAGTGGAGAAAGAGGAGGGGGGAGGGAAGGAAAAAGCGAAGGTATGAAAAGAACAAAATGTGAGAAAAAAGAAACGAAAGAGAGGAGGGGAGAGAGCAGGGAAAGAAGTGATGGAAGGAATAGAGGAGAGAGAGAGAGAGAGAGAGAGAGAGAGAGAGAGAGAGAAGTGAGGGAAGTCATCGAGGGGAAAGTGGATGGGGGGATAGGGGTAGGGAAGAAGTGGAGGGGATGGGGGAGAGGAAGATAAGGGGAGGGTGAGGGTGGGGGGATGATGGAGGGGATGGGGGAGAGGAAGATACTGGTAAGGGGAGGGTGAGGGTGGGGGGATGATGGAGGGGATGGGGGAGAGGAAGATAAGGGGAGGGTGAGGGTGGGGGATGCTGATAGGAGGGTGGTTAATGCTTTCTGATTGGCCCTGCCTCATACTCTCTCCACCAGTCACAGAGACGGGGGGCGCTGGGAATTAATTACTGGCAGAGAGAGAGAGAGAGAGAGAATGTAAGCCAGTCTGGGACAGGTGACAATCTGAATTCGCCAGTGTGGATATAAGTGCGAGATAAGCGATGACGAGAAAGAGAGAGAGAGAGAGAGAGAATAAAGGACTACAAAGGGAAGCAAACTGCAACAGGTTTTCTCGAGGTCCTTAATTATTACAGGGAAGGAAATGACTAGGGTTTCTATACGATGAGCCTAACTCTATGCATAGGATGGCACTATATTTTATTCATGCTGTCACTGGGTTCTTTTTTCTTTTTCTTTGTACTAAGCGTGTTAGAAAGTGTCCTTTAACCCTTTCACTGAGAATATTTTTTTTGTAACATGATCTTGTCACCACCAGACGAATATATATGTATGTTAAGAAAGTACCGTCATGGATACCCCCTTTACTATATGTTCCTTATCTCATTCATGCATCCACTAGACGATTTTCATTTAACATGGAGGAGACATTTTGATATTATGGGCCAGTGAAAATTATATATAACTCCTCCTGTTCGAGAAATCAACACTAAGGTGAATAAAATCGTCTGGAGGTTAAAAAAAAAAATGAATACGTCACCGGATTGATGGGCTCAAATGGTTACCTATTTCATCGCCGTAACTTTTTTATTTTTTTTAACTTTTTTATTTCATAACCTTCAGACGATTTCATACACGTTTGGAGAGATGTTCGATCGGGAACGGATAGATATATAGATTAACCTCTTCACTGCAGGACGGTTACCTTAAGTGGAATGGAACCGTGTGAAGGTATGTCAAGGCATAAGTGAATAACCCCTTCAGTACCGTGGCATGTTTGTTATTGCTTCCTCACGATTTTATTCAAGTGTTAACGGCCCTCTGGTTGTGAGGGGGCTGTAAACCTTTAGCAAAATAAGTCTCTCCTGAGCTGACTTAAATCGTCTGAAAGGAGCAAGAATGAATTTAAGTGCCATGGTACTGAGGTTAAGAATGTACAATGGACGTCTTCCCGATGGTGAATAAATAACATAGAATTAGGATGAATGAAATGAAGTCATGGTGTTCAAGAGACGACAAGAATAGTAAAAAAAAAAAAAAAATCTCCCACCCACCTGTCCTTGCGGCTGAGTAGGGAGAAAAGTGGGTATTTCTGGTGTGATCCTACGGGTCCATTAGCAGTATGTATCAGTCACCCGTGTGTGTGTGTGTGTGTGTGTGTGTGTGTGTGTGTGTGTGTGTGTGTGTGTGTGTGTGTGTGTGTGTGTGTGTGTGTGTGTGTGTGTGTGAGAGAGAGAGAGAGAGAGAGAGAGAGAGAAAGGCTGTCTGCAATGAAATAAGCCTCCCAAGACCCTCGCCTCAAACTTGCATGTCAGAAGAAAGTTAGTTCCGAGTGGCATCTAACTTTGCTGTGTCTTCCTTTCTCTCTCGCTCTCGCTCTCAGTGGCTTTCATCCCCTCTCACCCCTCTCTCACTCTCATTCTCTTTCTCAGACTCAGGCACACGAACGCGTACGTACATATATATACACTGTCATATATACATACATACCGTACATATATACGTACATACATGCATACATACATGTATACATACCTGCCTGCATACATACATGCATACATAGATTCATATATACATACATACTTATATGTACACATACATGCATGCATACATGTATGCATACATACTTTACGGTACATTCATACATACATAAATACATACATACATAATGCATACATACATACATACATGCATTATCCCCTTTCTTTGCTTGCCCCCCCCTCTCTCTCTCTCTCTCTCTCCAGTCACCAGCCTCTTATTTGATCTCCACTCCTTGATTTTCACACCCTCAATTTTTCGCAATTTACCTATCACTCCCACGCTCACTTTCTCACACTGGCTCTAATCTTTACCGCTTACAATGTCACTCCCATTCACACCTTCTGGATCTTCACTGGATTCTCGTAACCCTCTGTATTCAGTTTTGTTCATCTTAGTTTAATTGTTCTCTAATTTGGCCTCTCTCCGTTTTTTTCCCTTTTCTGTTCTTTCCCTTTGCTTTTCCTGTAGGTAACTTTTCTTCGGATTTTTTCACTCTGTTTTTCCATTTCTTTTCCTTTTTCCAATAGCCTTTTGTTTTCGCTTTCCTTATTCTTTCCCATTTAGGCTTTATTTCTTCCCTTTTCCTTTTATTCTTTCTCCCTTACGCCCACTCATTTTCTTTTCCTTTGTCCTACAATGATTTCCTTTCTTCCTTTTATAAATTCGCCACCACCCCACCTCCTCCTCCTCCTCCTTCTCCTCCTCCTCCTCCTCTTTAAGCATCATCATTTCCTCGTCTTCCTCTGTTCCTCTGTTTTTCCTTTTCCTATTCTCTCTCCTCTCCCTTTTTTCCCCATGTGACCTTCTCTCTCCCATGCCCCTCAGCCTCTCCTTCCTTTCCTTTTTTCCTCTCTCTCACTCTGACTCCTCTCACCTCTTTTCCTCATCTCACCTCTCTTACTCTTCTCCCAATCTCACCCTCTTCTCTTTCTCTGATCCTTACCTTTTACTTTTCCCTCCTTTCTCACATCTACTTCCCAAGGCTCCCTAGACTTCCCTGTTTTTAACGTTTCAGTTCGGTGTTGTCCCTTTATATTTTGATCTGTCTACCCCCAGACGATTTTTCAGTGAAGGAGAGAGACAGCCGAGTAAAGGATTTGGAACGTTACATTTACTGTCACTCCTCTTGCATCCTAATCTCCTCCTCAATTTCAGTTTGCCCACAACTTTCCCCATTTCCCCTATTTCCTCCCCCACCCCATTTTCCCTTGCCATACCAACCTTCATACTTTCTTATTTCCTTCTCCCTTTCCTTTCTCGGGTCCTTTCGCCTTTCCCTCCCTTTCCCTTAATCTTCCTCTTCCACTCCCCCCGCCTTCCCTTTCCTCCTCCTCCCATACCTTCTTCCCCTGCCCCTCCCCTCACACCTCAACCCTCCCGTCCTTTCACAATTTCCTGATTTGTATTCCTCTCCTTCGCATTCCTTTCTCGCACATTTCCTCACTCGCTGTCTTTAAAATTTGCCTCTTCCTCTCCACAGGCACACGCACATATATACTAACCTCTTCCTTCTCGCTCCTGTACTTCTACTTTCTCCATCACTGTCTTTAATCTCTCTCTCTCTCTCTCTCTCTCTCTCTCTCTCTCTCTCTCTCTCTCTCTCTCTCTCTCTCTCTCTCTCTTTCGTACAATTATAGCAAGTTCTGTTGAACCATCCAGTAACATCATCGGGTGTGTTTGGTGCAAGTATTCCGTATACTGAAGGATGTAAATAACTTGTCTACAGAAATTGCTTGAGAGAGGGATAAGAGTGGGACGAGAAGTGCGGGTGGAGGAGAGGATGAGGAAAGTAAGTTAGAGGAGGAAGAGGGAGAAGGAAGGGAGAGAGATGGGGTTTGGAATACGGTAGGACAGGGAGGACTGTATATGATGTGATGTAAAGAAGATGAGGGAAGGAGAGAGGAAAAGGAAGGGAGGAGGGAGGGAGAGAAAGTATGGATGGAAAAAGAGAGGAGAAGACGAGGAGGCGAGGGGTTATGATGTGGAGTAACTGTCTGGGCGTCAAATTGTAAGTGCCAGCCCCTCTTGCTCTTAGAGGGGCCACGTCAAGTCATCGCAAACTTGGAGTGGGACAGTGCCAAGTTAAGGAGTGCCAAGTGCTGCCTGCTAGTTTGAATGCAGGGGGTGGGGAGGGGAGGGGGAGATGAAAGAGGAAACAGAGGGAGGAAAGAAGGGACTGGGAGGAGGAGAAAGAGTAAAGGGTCAGGAGGGATGAAAGAGGAAATGGAACGGGAGAAAGAATAGGGGATGTAAGAAGAGAGAAAAATAGGGAGATATCTAGAGATGAGTGATAGTATGGGAGTTGGCGGGAGAGGAAAGACAAGGAATAGGGTGAATAAATTAGGGAGGTGTGGGGACAAGAAAAGAAAATGTTTGAGGGAAGAATAAGAAAGGGAGAGCTGAGTGAGGAGAGAAAGACTGGGCGAAGAGGAAGAACAAGGGGCGGAGTTGAGAGAAAGGAATGGAGGCGCTTTAAAAAAAAGGTGAAAAGGGAGGAAAAGGAATAAGGGGTGAGGGTCGAAGCAGGAAGACGGAGTGGTGAAGAGAGAGAGGAATGCCTGGGGATTGAGGAAAGGGAGGAGAAAAGAAAGGATTGGGGAGGGGGGAGAGAAATGATAAGAAGTGGCTTGGAAGGGTGTTGATTGGGGTTCGTACGGAATAACAATAACAGGTCTGTTGGTCCGTAACAGGATTATCTGTTGGGGTGTAGCTCATTCCATTAAATCTCTAGTCAACGTGTGTGAGAAAGGAGGAAAGAATAAGGCGGGGGTGGGGATGATTAAAAAGAGGGAGAAGGGGAAGAGGAAAAAAAAGAGAAGGTATAAGAAGAGAGAAGAGGTAGTTGGTAGGGAGGGGAGGAGAGAAGAGAAGGATGGGGAAAGAGAGTTGCTGGGAAATTGAGGGTGCATGGAGTGATATCTGTCTCTTGATTGGGACAGTGATTTTAAAGAGTCCCAAATGGTCCCTCTTAATTTGGGTGGAAGTTGGGGAGGCTGGGCAAGCTGTTGACGAAGTGAGATTTCTATCTGTTGCTAGTCATCTCCTCATCTTTCCTTTACTTCTTTCTTCAGCCATTGTCAGGATAACCCATTTAGCGTATATTTTATTCTTTGTTTCCAGATGATTGTATTAAGTGCGGGATAGACTTCTCAAACAGGAGGGCTTAGATGTAGTTCTGTTCAACCCCTTCACTCCAAGAAATCCTTTAGAAATTGAATAAAGGAGTGTGAACATAGCGAGAATTAAGTAAACAGTTGGCCATTGTAGGGAAGTATTTAAGGAATGTTCAGTGCAGCCTCGCAATTTGACTCGAAAGGGGAAGGGTCGGGGAGATTTTTTGGTGTTTTTCCTTATACTGGATTTATATGTAGCCTAATCTTCTTCGTCATATTTAATCTGTCTCACTTTTCCACCTCTGTCATATCGTCCTTCCCATCGTTTTTCTCTATTCCTTCTCCCTCTCGTTTTTTCCTCCTCTCTCACTTTTTTCCCCCTCGTATTCATTTCCTTGTCTTGATTCTCCCCTCACATCTCTTTTTCCTCGGCTTTTTTTTCCCCCTGGCGGCGTTGGAGTGGGTCAGCGTTAAGTGGTGTCTCAGTTCACCAGCGCGAAGGAAAAGAACTTGATGGGGTGAGGTTTCGTTATCTGTGTGCAAGTAGCCATTTTCTCTCCTATTTTGTTCTTCTGTCTCTTACTCTCGCTTTTGCTCTTCCTCTTCCTCCTTTTTCTTTTCTTCTTTTTCCTCCATTTTCTTCCTCTTCTGTTCCCCTTTTTCTCATACTGTTAATCTTTTTACATCGTTGTCCTCTGACCCTGTTAATCGTCGTCTCTTCCTCATCTTGTCTCCTCTTTTGCTTCTTCGTTCTCGTCCTTCTCTTTTCTCTCTTCCTCTTTTCCCCTCTTCCTCGTGGTGAAGTTGTTGTGGGTCGGTGTGAAGTTAAGGAGTGCTAAGTGCTGCCTCTCAATTGACGGAGGAGGAGGAGGAGGAGGAGGAGGAAGAGGAGGAGGAAGAGGAGGAGGAGGAGGAGAAGGAAGATTTTTATATATATTTGTGTATTTTCCTTTTTTGCTTTGTTATTCCACTGCTTCTGTTTTCTTGCCTTTATCTTCCTCTTCCTTCTCATTTACTTCCTCGTCTTCTCGTCCTCATCTCGTCGTCCTTTTCACCTTCCTCCTCTCCTTTCTCTCTCAGTTTTATGGGGAGAGGGAGGGTGGAGGAGAGGGAAGGGGTATGTTGATGAGATGAGGTTCTTTATATTAGTTTGTAAATAGTCTGTTCCTCCTGGTGCTGTTTTTTTCTCACTTTTTTTTTATAAGCTATGGAGAGCTAGTGTGTGTGTGTGTGTGTGTGTGTGTGTGTGTGTGTGTGTGTGTGTGTGTGTGTGAGA
Organism: Coenobita brevimanus; assembly: GCF_032717465.1. Taxonomy (NCBI): domain Eukaryota; kingdom Metazoa; phylum Arthropoda; class Malacostraca; order Decapoda; family Coenobitidae; genus Coenobita; species Coenobita brevimanus. Next base: position 24,891,387 of record NC_136982.1, read on the forward strand.
GAGAGAGAGAGAGAGAGAGAGAGAGAGAGAGAGAGAGAGACTGTTTAGGAGAGGAGAGTTTTTAAATTGCCAAAACAGTTTTCTCCATTTCCCTTTCATGTGCTTCCTCTTGTCTTTTTCTTTTCCTCGTCTTCCACTTTTTTCCTTCATCATATCTTCATTTTCCCTCTCTTTGTCTTCTTGCTTTTCTTTCTCCTCCATCTTCTCTTTTTTTCTCTCTTTACTTCCTTCCCTCCTGTTTTTCTTAGCGTTCCTTTTCTTTTCCTAATTTTTCTTCCTCTTCCTCTTTCCTCTCCTAAGTTTAAGTAGTTCGATGTGAAGTTAAAAGCTTGAGTCATTGGCGTTAAGTGTTTCCTCTTGATTTGACGGGGAAAGGGTTTCTCTCTCTCTCTCTCTCTCTCTCTCTCTCTCTCCTCCTGTTCTAACTCGCATGTCTTCCTCTTCTTTCATTTTTTCGTAAATTAGTTTCTCATTTTATTTTAATCAATTTTCTTTTACTTTTTCTCAGTTCTTCACATCAGGTCTGACTTTTCTTGACTGTCTTCTTAACCTGGTCCGTGTGAAGTTAAGGAGTTGTCTCGGTCCTGCTAAGTGGCTCTTTTTCAATTGACAGCTGGGTGGGGTTGGGGTGGAGAGACTGCCGATGAGATGGGTTTTGTGTGGAAGTAGTTATCTTCTCTTTTCTTCAGCTACTCTTATTTTGTACTTTTTCTTTTTCTGTCGCAATTTTCTTGGTACTGTTTTTACTTTGTTTTTCTGTATCTTTCTTTTCCCCTGTTTCCTTATTATTTATTTCTTGTTTCCTGTTCTCATCTTTTTCTGTTTTCCCTTTTTTTGGTCCTTATTCTAATGTGTTTTGCTTTTCTGTTTTATACAGTTTCACTTTTTTCGTAATCTTTTTGCGTATTTCTTTTTTCATTTTCATATTCAGCAAATTAACCTCTCTCAAATTAGCTGGGGGGGGGGGGTTGTTAAGGTGTTGATATCAGTGTCGTTTATTCCATGTTCATTCACCTTTCATCATTTATTTTGACCTTTCGTCTGTACATTATCTTTTTCCCATATTTTCGTCTCATTTTCTTTTTTGTCGTTTTTATAACCCCCCATGTGTACTGAGATAGTTACCGGTAAATGATGCGATATATTACTACCGAGACATAGTGAAGCATATTGCTATCGGTATATACTGTAATGAAAAGCCAGCGGTATACACTTGATGAATGGCAGCTGGTATACTTAAATGAATGGCTATTGGTATATCCCTAAATAGTCCTTGGTGTATGCAGAAATAGCCTAGATAACAACCTGTATATACTGAAATAGCCTCCGGGATATACTTAAAATGGATATACTTAAAATAGATATGATGCTAGCTGTGACCCCGCTGTAAGAAGGTCAGACGTCAGGCTGGGAATGTCATGGCACGCTTGAACGCTGCAGTGACGGATTGCCGTGTCATGTTCATACTAGTGCTGCACAGTTGTTATTGCTATATTCAATTCACTTGCCTTAGCTTAAAATTGCCATATCTTTTATCCTGAATACTGAGTTGTAACAAAAGATTAGAACCGGGGAATGATCCTAGTTACGATAAAGTGCTATGGAAATGATATAGAGTTGAATTCATATTTTGCCATCGAGCTAAGGGAAATTAACTGTAAATGGATGAAAATTTGAACATATTTAGAGCGAAAAGAGTATAGTCAGGAATATCAGGCGATGTTATTGGCAGCCACCATCCATTCATTCCGTGACTTTTCGTAGTGTGACATGACAAGTGAATTTCTTTAGGTAATTTACTACGTTGGGTGGTAACTATATATCCCACAGATGGACTTCTACTGGGTTAAGGGGCTCCAACCTGATGTGGCTCGTACGTGGTAATCCAGGAGATGCATGGAGATAATTGCCCACATAATGCCGCTCAGAGAAGAGCGACTGGTCACTTTTTAAATGTTTGGACTGAGTAAACTAGCTCCGGGCCCCTACCCACCTCTGTGGCAATAATTGATTGGGTGACACATCAATGAATTGTTTTTGTATAGCTCTTTTTGTCCAAAAGTATCTCTTAAACTTAACAAAATTGTGTGCAGATAGCAAGAATAAAATGAATAATGGTGTCAGGCAGTAAAGATGCGAGAGAGTTAATAAGTGATGGGGTTGACATTTATATCTGACTCCCTAGAGGGGCAGAAGGAAGATTTCCCCTTTTCGTGCACCGATGCATTTATAAATCCATGGGATGATGCGTGTCTAAATATTGTGGCAATTTTCGGAGTGATAATATAATTCAGCTTAAGTGAAGGTGTTCTTGAACGCAATATCTAATTGCTCCAGTCCGAAAAGACCCTCCTAAGCAAAACTGAATTCTCTGGTAGTACCAAGAATCAAGCACAACAGAACTGTGCAGCCCCACAGGTAACCCCCAAAAGATTTCCTTAACAATACCATAGTTAACAGTAATTTTCTGTACGTAAATGCTTCCCGTTGGTAGGCAACAATTTATACGGTAATTTCTCATTTTCTCATCATCATCGCCTTGGAAAGAGGGTACGGTACATTTTGCACCACTCGCACATACTGTGGAGTGATGGAAGGCTGTAAAGGACATCAATGAACTGAAGTGGGCGAGATGTAATATTCAGAGTTACGCGCTTAGAAGTTTGAAAAGTTAGAGTCAAGTCCAGGCGAATTCAGCCCCGAGTCATCCATTAGTACCTAGGCAACCTGTGTTTACCCTTATCGGAAATCTGTGTCGATATCAAGACCTAATTAACATTCAAAAGAAAATGAAGGTATTTTATGCAGAGTAAATCGCAGAGGAAGAGGTGCTAGGTAGCTTCTAAACTCACGAGAATACGACCGTAAGTCTTTCATTGGACTGTAGACAGAATTTTTTTTTTTTTAAATGTTCGACTCTGGGCATAGCCTTCACAGCCTGCTCCCAAGGCCCAGTAGTCTTCCTACATACCATAAACCTCCATATGTAGAGGTGTATGGTATGTAGGAGGACTGCTGGGCCTTGATAGCAGGCTGTGAAGCCTATGCCCAGAGTCGGACACATAAAAAAAAAAAAAAAAAAATGTCACCACTTCGGCGCTAACACCCACCGTCCATATTGAATACATGCTGACACTTTCATACAGGACTGGTGTATTAGTATTAGCGGGGGTATTTTTATGACATGTCGCCGGGTCTTCTGGTAGATCTCTGAAGTCTGCTTTTACGACATTCAAATTCTTTAATTGTTCCCTGCCCCAGCGGGGATTCAAAACTGGGTCCATTAGGACTGCAGGCCACCTCTCTACCGATTCAGTCACCGCCTGCCCCAAACTTATTCAGAAGTAGAAAATACTCTCACATCCAGCCTTGGACTACCCTAAATGTACCCATATTTTACCCAAGACCCTAAGTAAAGAAGGAGAATGGGCTTCAGGCAGAGGTATATCATGGAATACAGGAGAAAGTCCTTTAAATAAACCATAATCTGATCATTATCGGCCTCATTGCTGGTCAGGTATTAATATCTAAGATGATCCAGAACAGTGAAAATTATCGTACGTAGTAAAATAATTCAGATCACATGTCTTCAGGTCAACCTAAAATATAATACCCAGAACAGTCAGTATATAATGTAAAATAAACCAAACAATGACGTTCAGTAGATGAAAACAGATATACTCAAAATCACCCAGAAATTTTCCTAAACTTTACAAATACACCCAAATCAACCAAGAATTACCCAAGTCACTTAAATACACCCAACCAAACGAAGAATAACCCAAATCAACCCCTAATCATGCAAATCAACCCAGTTACACCAGGATAAACTCAATACTGCGCGGAATGACACGGTGGAGTGAGTGTGTGAGTGATGCAGGGTGTGTTTACATTGACGTGGTGTGAGTATCGGTGTTGATATGCGGGGTAACCTTGGCCGCCACCCCCTATGTCAACACGGGGCGATGGTGTGTGTGTGTGTGTGTGTGTGTGTGTGTGTGTGTGAGAGAGAGAGAGAGAGAGAGAGAGAGAGAGAGAGAAAGATACGTGGTGGGGATTCGGAGTAGCAAGGTTGTAAGGTAAAGAGGAGTACGGGAGGGTGACAGGGTAGAAAGGGTAGGTGGTGGCGATGGAGACAGGGAAGGAGTCGGAGGAGACGTAGGGAGAAGGGGAGAGGGGTAGCAGTGGGAGGGGGGAATATATGGTATTGACCGGAGACAGTGAGAGAGAAAAGAAGTAGAGGTGGAAGAGTGGGGGAGGTGTAGTGGTGACGGGAGAAAAGGAGATAGGGGGAGAGGAAGGAGGATAAAGGGGCGGGAAGGGAGGAGTGTGAGCGAAAGAGGAGGAACAACCCGTAATGACCTTAATCAACTCTGATATACCCAAAGCCAAACAAAGTGACGCAGATGAGCCCAGATATACCTAAACTAAGCCAGATAATTTACACAGACACAAATATATATCAGATGAACCAGGAAATCCAGATATATAAAAAATCAAGCCGAAAATATCTTTAAATTGCATATGTGTACCCAAATCCACCAGAAAAATTCTCAGAGTAACCCTTATGTCCGTGATAGAGGAGGAGGGGTGGAAGGGAAAGGAGATGGGATGAAAATGGGTGGGGAAGATTTTAGGGAGAAAGGTGGAAGGCGTGGGAAAGCAGATGAGTAGAGGGAATAGGAGAGATAAAAGAAAAGAAGAGGGTTTCCAATCTGTTTGTAATCGATCTAAAATCGATGTGTTTTTCTTGATGTATTTGATGTCTGTCAAGTGGAAAAGACTCACTGGACAGTGGTGAAAAATTTTTGTTTCGTTACCAAAGGTTCCCAGCGAGAAGACAGATGCGGTCGTGAGAACAAGTGCTGATATTGTTGAATTATCTCTGGGTCGCTTTATCTCAGAGCAGGCATGTAAATTGTAGCCATAATACATGGCATTTCGCCATGTATATATACTGTATGCATTGAGGTGTCCAATCTAGACTTACCAGTGTATGTATTAAGACAGTATTTGATATGAGATATATACTACACCCGTAGTAATAATAAGATTTATATACCAGTATTATACTTAATATTAGCATGTTAATAACAGCTAGTATGATGCTGCTGCTACATCCCTCGGTCACCACCCAAGCGAGTCCCCTCGGTTGATTGCACATGATTAATGGTCCTGTGCTACCGTACACTGGCACCCACCCCTTCATTACAATGTGAGAAGCTAGTTAAACAGTGACCTGTGGGACACACATAAGGACAGCCTTTGATTTTTTGGTCCTCAATGTATCTGGAGAGCAAACATCGGAGACATATAGCTGGCGTGAACACACTGAGAAGGAAAACAAAGGTAGGTTGAAGTCCTTATAGAATAACTGTAGATGTTAGACAGGCAGGAAATGAAGTTTCCTTCATTGACAGAATAACTGCCACTGAGATAAAGACAGAGATATGAACTGTAAGTGAGGTCAGAGAAAGAGAATTGAATGGAAAATCCCAGACACAGCTTATTCTGTGAAGGTGGGAGTCCACGTTAGACAGTTTTAAAGTATTGATGGCTGGGTAGGATTACTAAATATTTGCTTTGAACACCACAGTGGTCAGGTGCTACACAATATCTTTCTAACAATGCAAAAGCTGTCATGCTCTGACAAATAAGAGTAAGCTATTTCGGTGTCCTCTGGAAAGTAAAAGAATTGAATGTTATGGAGTGGAACATGGAATACTACCTCTTGGGAACGGGTGTAAGCTCACTGCTGTGGTGCTTTTGATTGATTTGCCTGGGTGAAAGTCATTTCACATGCAGCCTCCCCTACCGGGACCTGTGCAACACGGAGCGCTGGATAAAGGTAAAGATAGGATGCCTTGCACTGAGAAAGAGTATCTCCATGCACAACGTGTAGGTAGTTGTCAGATGCAACAGTGGCTTAAAACTGTTTTATATTTAGCGATGAGTTACTAACCTTCGTGGGGAAAAGTGTCAGTTGCCATGCATTAAAATATGTGGAGGACTTTAAGGGAATATAAACAAGTATGTCATGCTGCAGTAGTGTTACTTCAGGCAAAGGGTAGTAGCACTATACAGCTGTAAATCAGACTGGGTGTTACTCCATTAACCGTTACTGCCATATTAAAGTTGTATGTTAGGTGTTGTACACATCCCCCCTCACCCTCAGCATGATTAGATATAGTCTCTTCTGTAAGTTAATCCACCCTGTTAAGGGACTTCCATGGGTTGGAAGTATTATGAAAAGAGAAGCAGTCTGTCCTGAGTAGGTAGGCTTCAGTAGTGGTTAATTTATTCTTAAGAGTTTTGAGGTTGTTAGTGCTGATGGAAATCTAACTAAAAAAAATATATGTAGTTCTAAATGAGTAGCCTGTACTGGCCTTCAGTAGTGTGTGTTACAGCATTCATTTTCCTATCGCAGCCACATCGTCAGCAATAGCCATCCCAGAGTTAAAAAGAAATGTTATCAACCCCCCCCCCCCCCAAAAAAAAAAAAAAAAAAAAAAGCTTCTGGCTTGAATAAACGTTTAGAAGGTTGTAACAGTGTGATGGCAACTTGCTCTACCCTCCTTTAACTAGTAAGCACTCAGAGGGCGCATACCTCCGCCAATGCCCCCCCCCCTTCCCCACCAAAAAAGGATCCGGATCCGGATCTGTGGAGATGTTGTAAGGAATACATAGGATCCGGATCCGTCCCAAAATTTAATCAATTGTTCCTTGATCCATGGCCCACTCTTCCACAAAATTTAATAAAATTCATTGAGAACTTTTGGAGATATTGTGCGAGATGCATAAGATCCTGATCTGGATCCGCCCCCAAATTTAATCAACTCTTTCTTGTCCCATGGCACACCCTTCCACAAAATTTCATTGCAATTCATCGGGACCTTTTGGAGATATCGTGTTGACAAAGAGACAAACAAAGCTTGGGTGAATACATAATCTCCTCCAACTTCGTTGGCGGTGGTAATTATTCACTGTGATTTTGTTTTTTGTTATCTGATTGTTTGCTCTAGATCCACTGACACTGGTCAGTTGCGCAATGTTCTCAAGGTCAGGGATAGTGTACGCAAATCCGACAGTAGACCAGCTCGATGTTATATTTACATCCTGTCGTTATCACGTCTTTGACAAGCACTTTGCATGCCGGAGCCATGATGACACCGGGCTTCAGTGCCTTTGAATGCATCAGTCTCTGGTGGCGCCAGTTTGGATCCCAACGTTGCCTCCAGCTAACTTCTTATTTCTTCATGGCTAATTGAAAGACTTGACATACTTTCCTTGTCAAATTCCTTATCTGTCAGGTGTACAGAATTACCAAACAATTGTAGAAGTGATCCTCCAGCTTCGTTACTCATGCTTAGAAGGACAAGAGATGTGTGAACTCCATCTGAGACCATGCCTTTATACAGATAGTACGCTAATCATACAGTACACAGAAAATACTTAGGGTACTGTATATGTTCAGGTAATATGTGTGATGTATGCCCATAGTTGTGATCATACTATGACTTCTGTAAACGATGTCCAGTACATACTTGCATGTTATTTTAAGATATGAGTTATAATCTAGTAATAAAGTAAATGAAATAATAGTACCGGTATATATTGTCATAATAATGAACCAGATGATTGCACGATCAGTAATCCTATAAGGGAGGAAGGTGTGGAAGAAGGGTAAGAGGTGAAAAGGGAGGGAAGAGGGTGACAGGGGAGGAAGAGGGGGAGAGTGAAAGGAATAAGGGAAAGGAGAAGCAAGAGAGACAGGGACGAAGGACCGGACGAGGATGGGAGAAAAGAGGGGTAGAAGTAAGGGAGAGGGATGGTATGGGGATGAAAAGGAAGGAGTTAAAGAGGGGAGAGAGATAGAGAGGAAGAAATGGGGGGAAGAGGAGGGGATAGGGAAGAGGAGGGGATAGGGAAGAGGGTGATGAGGGAAGGAGAGACGAGGGTGGGAGAGGTAGGGAGGAGAATATAAGAAAAGAAGATAACCGGAGTAAGTCAGTTGGCCCGTGCTAGGCAGCTCCTACAAGAGTGACTAAACTACTAGAATAAGAAAAGGAGAGCAAAGACGAAGAGGGAGAAGACTGATAGGAGAGGGGATGTAGAGGGGATAGAAGGGAAAAGTGGAAGGGGTAAAGGGCGGGGAGAGTGGATGACAGTTGAAGGGGAAGGAAAGAGTGGAAAAAAGGATAGAAAGAGTGGATGAAAACTGAATGTGGAGGAGGGGGGAGATTGGAAAAAAGAAATGGAGAGTGAGTGATAAACTGAAGGGGAAAGCAGGAGTAAAAAAAAAAAAATGATATGGACAGTAGATGAGGATTGATAGTGGAAATGGAGAGTGAAAAAAGGGGGTGAGTTAACTCTTTCTTAGCTGTTATACCTCATACCAATTAATCTGGCCAGGCATGTATGGCAACACTGTTCCTGCCGAGATTCTGATTGGCTGGAAGTGTTTGTTAGATTTCGTTGTTGCTAAAACTGATACCTTCTTTATTATCAGATGTGATACTGCGTTTGTCGACAATACAATCGTGAAAAGCAATAAGAAATCCGTTATATACTTAACAACAATGAAATTTTCGTATGAAGATAGAAATATGAGTCAACAAAGTATTAAAAAAGTCCAAGTCAAGGTCAGCATTCGAACAATTCCTTTAAATCTCTGACACTCCGTAATATAACAGAAAATTAAGGAAACCTGATTAATCCAAGCGTTGGTATAACACATTTAAATTTTAAGATCAGTCCGTACTATGATAATAGAGGAGATATAATGAAATAGTTTTCCTTTAGCCTACTTTGATTTTCGCAATTTTTTCAAACCTCCCTCCCCGCAGAACTCGTCTTTTCATTAAAATTTTTAATTACTCAAAGTTGTGGCACGATTTAAGGGTGCGGACTGATCTTAAATTTAAATGTGTGTTATACCAACGCTTAGATTATGCAGGTTTCCTTAATTTTCAGTTATATTACGTTGTGTCGGAGATTTAAAGGAATTGTTCGAATGCTGACCTTGACTTGGACTGTTATAATACTTTGTTGACTCATATCTCTATCTTCCTTCGAAAATTTCATTGTTGTTCAGTACATAACGGATTTCTTATTGCTTTTCACGATTGTATTGTCGACAAACTCAGTATCACATCTGATAGTAAAGAGTATCTCCAGTAACGTCTCCAGTAACGTCTCCCTCCCTCCCTGTCAGTCATTCTATCCGCTTTCTTTCCATTCACCCTCGTCCTTCACCCCTTGTTCTCCCCTCTGCCTCTCTCTCACTCAGCCTCCCCTCTCTTCCATGCGTCATTGATTACATCTTCCCATACTTTCTTCTATCCTCACTTCCCTCGTTACCCGTCTCCGTCTCCTGCATCCTCACTTCCCACCTTACCCCTATCCTCCTCATCGCTTTCACTTCCACTCATCACCTTACACTCACCCATACTCACCTTTGCCCATCTCACACGTTCCCCCATCCCGCATCTTTTCCCACCCCTCACTTCCTCTTCACGCTCTCTGACCCCTCACTTCCCCCTTACGCTCCCTAGCCCCTCACTTCCCCCTTACCATCCCTCACCTTTCACATTCCCCTCAGGCTCCTTCACTCTCCCTCACTGTCTCGTTGATCATGCGCTCCCTTCCTCAGCTTCTAACCATACTTCTCTCTCTACAGTTCGTTCTTTTTTTCATCCTTCCTTTCTTTTCGTATCACTCATTATTTTCCCATTTTCCTCTCCTTTCCTTCTGCCTTCCTTCTCTCCTTCCTCTCTTCCTTCATTATCACTACCCTTTTATATCGATACATCTCCCTTCTTTCCTACCTTTTCCCCTTTATCTCTTCCTCTTCCTCCTTTATTCTTCATTCCGTACCATCCACTTCGTACATCACACCCTTCTGCCTTCCTTTCCTTGAGTCTGTCTTCTTTCCTGTCTCCTTTCATTCTTCATTTCCTCATTCTTCTCCTCCCTGTGTTGCTTCTCTTCCCCTTTCTCTCACTCATCTCCGGTTATTTTGCTTCATTCAGTTTTTTTTTTTTTTTTTCAATCCAGTAATCTCTTTCTTACTTTTTTCTTCTCTCACTTTGGATTATCTCCATTTTTTTCATCTTCCTTTCTTTTTCCCTTCAGTCATTCCTTTCCTAACGTCTTTCGTACTGCAGTTGTCTCTTTTGTCATTCGTTTCTTTTTCTTTCTTTCTTGTCTCCTTTAATATCATTTCCATTTATTTTCAATCCTTTTTTCTTTTGGCATCTATGTCTGTCTGTTTTCTCTCTGTATGTATGCATGTACTCGAAGGTATACATATATATAGATAGATAGATACATATATATATATATATATATATATATATATATATATAGATAGATAGATAGATAGATAGATAGATAGATAGATAGATAGATCTATATACCTAGGCTGCTTCCCCCAAGGAAAGGGAGGTAGCTGAGACAGGACGACACACTCCCCATTTACTCATCCATTCAAACACATTCATTCGCATCTTAGCCCCAAAGGGGAGAACGGACAGATCCTCACCGCACCACACCGCACAAGGGTCAACTGTGCGATGCAATCAGTGACATCCGCAGCAGGGCCCGACAGCAGAGCTGGTTTACCCCTGCCACATCATAACAGACTCATCCCCTTACCCGCACCTGACCTGAAATAGCTGATCAGACCAAATGCGGGAGAATATCCCCTCAGGGCTGCGTCATCACTCATTCATTCGCAATTTCTCTCCATTTATTTCTGTCACGCACAGCCACTCTTCCTTACTCAACAGACATCCCTCTCGCATCCAGCGCTCTCTTCACACTGTCCATCCATCCTATTCGTGGTCTTCCTCTCAGCCTTACACCTCTCACATCAGATCTAGTTATCTTTTTCACCAATCGCTCATTATCCATTCTCTCCATATGCCCAAACCATCGCAACACCCTCTGCTCAACTCTACCAGCCATCTCCCGAACAACTCCAGTTCTCCTTCGCACTTCATCATTCCGCACCCGATCCATACGCGTCACTCCACACATACTCCTCAGACACCTCATCTCCATTACATTCAAACTTTTCCTCTCTGCTACACCCATATTCCATGTTTCAGCCCCATATAATGCAGTCGGTACCACAACACCCTCATACAGCCTTCTCTTTACATCCATTTTAAGCGAACGACATCTAAACACTTTTTTCATTCCTCCCAGCACCTTTCCTACTTCATTTATTTTAACTTCACTTCTGCATCTATTCTTCCATCCACAGCAACATGTGACCCTAGATATTTAAAACACTCTACCTCCTCAAGCAACTCGCCATTCAAAACTATATTCATCCCCCTACCATCTACCAACCTCGTACACTTCATCACTTTACTCTTATTCTCATTTACTTTCAATTTCCTCCTTTTACACACCCTTCCAAACTCCTCTACCAACTGTCTCAATCTCTCCTCTGAATCAGCCACCAGTGCAGTATCATCTGCAAACAGCATCTGCTTCAGATTCCACTCTCCACCATCAACATTCACCAGACTCAGACCTCCACCTAAAACTCTTGCATTCACCTCCCTTACAACACCATCCATGTAAATATTAAACAACCAAGGTGACTTGACACATCCCTGTCCCAGCCCCACTCTCACAGGAAACCAATCACTCACAGCATTTCCCACTCTTACACACGCTCTACTGTTTACATAAAAACTATTCACCCCTTTTAGTAACCTACCATCAAGTCCATACAATCTTAAAACAGTCCACAAAGTCTCCCTATCAGTTCTATCATACGCTTTCTCTAAATCCATAAATGCCCAAAACACATCCTTGCCTTTCGCTAAATACTTTTCACACACTTGTCTCACCGCAAACACCTGATCCACGCATCCCCTCCCTCTCCTAAAGCCACACTGCTCATCACCAATCACTCCCTCTGTGCCCTCTCTAACTCTCATAATTAACTATCTACCATACACCTTACCTACAACACTCAACAGACTTATACCCCTAAAGCTAGTACATTCATACTTATCACCCTTGCCTTTATACAACGGGACCACACAAGCACTTGCCCAGTCAACTGGCACCATACCTTTCACAAAGCACACATTCAACAATCTTACTAACCAGTCAACAATAGCCACTCCACCACCTTTCAGGCATTCCACAGCACACCCATCCATATCTGCAGCTTTCCCTGTTTTCATCTCCTTTACTGCCTTCTCCACTTCCTCCTTCGTGATCAAAGAATCATTCAACTCTCCCAACACATTTATTCCTTGCATCCTTCCATCCGCCACAATCTCAGCCACCCTTTCCTCCTCTACATTTAACAATCTTTCAAAATACTCTGTCCATCTCTTCCTTACTGCATCCATCTCAGTTAACATCCTTCCATCCTCTGCTTTTACTCGTTCTTCCTTTCCAGACTCTCCCTTTCACATCCTTTTCACCTCCTTCCAAAACATTTTCTTATTCTGTTGAAATTTCTCTGTCAGCCGCCTACCCTACCTCTCATCTGCTGCCACTTTAGCATCACGCACAGCCCTTCTCGCCCTATTCCTCTTTTCCTTATACCTCTCATATGACATCTCATCCTTCCTCTGCAGCCACACTTCATATGCACGTCTCCTCTCAGCCACAGCCATACTTACTTCCTCGCACCACCATTCACTTCCTTTTCTTACACCACCACCCACACGTCTCACACCACACACCTCTTCTGCATGCCTCACCACAGCACTCTTAAATAACTGCCATTCCTCCTCCACACTGCCATTTTCCAGATCTTTCTCTGCGTTCCACTAATCTTTCAATTTCTCCTGATACTCTATCTTTTTCTCTCTTTTGTCCAACTCACTCACTTTCAAAACCTCCCTGCCACACCTAACCCTCCTAGCTCTCACCCATCTCTTACCTACTCTTATCTTTTCCTCCACCAGGTAGTGGTCAGACATACCTCCACCCTCCCCTCTCAGAACTCTCACATCCAACAATCTTCCTATTACATTCCTAGACACAACCACATAGTCCATCAAAGCTCTATCAACCACCCTTCCACCCTCCTGTCTCACCCATGTATACTTATAAATATCTTTCTTCTCAAATAAGCGTATTTCCAATCACCATCTCTCGCTCAACACACATCGCTATCATTCGCTCCCCATTTTCATTTCTTCCAGGCACACCATGCATACCAACTACACTTTCAACTGCTACATTTCCTACTCTAGCATTCAGATCTCCCATCATTACCACATTCACATTCGCTCCAAAACTCTGCAGACACTCATCAACATCATTCCAGAAAGACTCCCTCTCTTCTTCATCCCTTTCACTACCAGACCCATATGCACTCACAAACACCCACAACTCACGTTCAAATTTCGCTTTCACCCACATCAGTCTCAATGACACCTCCTTCCATTCAATCACACACTGCTGTACTTCCGGACTCACTAACAAGGCCACACCTTCTCTTGCCCTTTCTCTATCAACACCTGACAATCTTCCATGCACACTTCCAAACATAGACTCACCCTTCCCTTTCATCTTCGTTTCACTCAAAGCTAACACATCCAACTTTCTTCTCACAAACATTCTCCCAATCTCCTCCCTTTTAGCCTCAATCGTACTACATCCACGCACATTCATAGATAGATACATATATTTAATCATCTCATCAGCCGTTTGAGTGTCCACTGCAGGACCGGCCTATCCCGACCGAAGTGAGGACGGTACAGCCAATGTATCTACCAAGTGGCTTAGGCTGTCTGGCAGAGATCGTATGTAGGGTGAGAAATGCTTGTAAGTGTAATTGTGTTGGAGTGACTTCGGTTGTGTGTAGTCTGTGAAGCAAGTGTAATCGGCCCGCGCAAGCCGACTGGGTGCAAACATACTTTACAGTATGCGATACTGGTTCAACCATAGCACCCCTTGTGTCCATCAATGCAGTACATGGCATGAAGAACGCTCCCAAAGTTTATTACCCTGACGGGGCGCGAACCCTCGTTCTTCAGTGTACGAAAACGCACACTTTACCACTGTACCACAGAGGCTCCATATATATATATATATATATATATATATATATATATATATATATATATATATATATATAGAGAGAGAGAGAGAGAGAGAGAGAGAGAGAGGGGGGGGGATCACCAGGCAGAACACAAACTTCGTGGCGAAGTTAGGGTCTTTATTTGCTGACGTTTCGGAAAATACTTATTCCATCTTCAGAGCAAAATCTACAATCGAGAAATATACACAGTTAAGGTTTTTATATGTTATAACGATCAAAACAAGACTAAAAACATGAAAGTACAAAAACGAAGTCCGTTAAAATGTCGTGCTCGTAAACCAGTAAGTAATAAAACCTAAAATGAATAGGGTAGGAGTAAGGAAGCAAAACGTATCTGTAAAATAGTAAGTGCAATACTGTGCAAAACTTACCTAGTGTGGAAAACGGTTCACAGGAAGCCATGTCACTGATCGAAGGGTTAAAACGATATTGGTACAAAGCTTCCACAGTGGGAAGGTCCGTGTCATTCCTGCTGCCACCAAGAACTGTGAAGTGGGAATGAGAGAAAGGATGGCCGTGTTGTTGTGAGTGGTCCCGTATTGCTGAGTGTGGTGGATTGGTGATTAACTGGCCTGTTCGAACTGAACGACCGAAGTGTTCATGGATTCGTGTCTTTTTGTTTTGCCTATATATGCCGCCCTACAGCTGGCACACGTGAAGAGGTAAACAACGGATGCTTGTAAGTGTGAGGGAATGATGTCTTTTACCTTGAAAAGACTCTGGATAGTATTTTAGGTTTTAAATACAAGTCTAAGTGACACTTGTTGGAAATATTCAGCTAGAAGTTTTTTTTTCAGTTTGTTATCCTCAGTGTGAAGCTAAGGGGTCCCGTGTATGTTAAGGGAAAGTATATAATGTTTTTCGGAACAGTGATGACTTGGACCTTTGAAGCAGTAAAGAATTTATTAAGGGTCTTACCAATGTACGTTTCGGTGAATCTTTTGGGGAAACTATTTTTAAACAACAAATCTTTAAGAAGATTAAGTTCCTTATCAAGGTGAAAATAATTCGAGCATAACTCATAAGCTGTATGGGTGAGAGTGCTGACTAGATTACGTTTATAGTTCAATGGGAAGAATGAGGATAATTTCATGCATAATCCAATGAAGGTTGGCTTCCTGTATAAGGTAGTTTCAAAACTTGTCGCTACGGAGAATAATTATATCTAAAAATGCTAAACTGTTATTACACTCTAGGTGAACTTAATGTTGCCATGCTGAGAATTCAAATAGCTAAGAAACAACGGGACATGATCAGTAGATCTAAAAACCGGAATGGTGTCATCAATATAACAACAAAACAAGGGTTTAAAATCAGTAGGATACTCTGCCAGCCAAGGCTCTTTGTGGTAGCACAGGAAAACATTTGATTCTACTCAGTTTAAGAAACTTCTGGAACTGGCAGCTAAGGACAACATATTTTTAATGGACAATAAAGCGTATAAACAGTGTGATGGCGTTGCCATGGGATCACCTTTAGGACCGACACTAGCCAATGCTTTCCTGTGCTACACGGTGAGCGTTGGGTGGCTGAGTGTCCTACTGATTTTAAACCCTTGTTTTATAACCTTCACGCCATCTAGTGCAGAAGCTAGATAAGGGAGAATGGAAAAAAAAAGAAAACGGTTGTAGGGTAGATTATGGTTATATTATGAATCGGGAATATAGAACCCTACCATGTGAAACTAAGTTATTTTTGTCAGTAGATAATTATATGCTACATGAGCATCCATCACAACTGATACCATGTTGGTGGTGAATAGTGTCCCATACATTGTATTTTGAGACAAAGATTCATTCCAATGATAAAAGTCTGCAACTCAGAATATAGTGGATGTATTAATAATACTGACAGGATATTATAGTCTATTTATTGGGTTATGGGTAGGACAGATTGCCACATACATGTTAGCTTACATGAATATCCCGAAAACATTCAGACGGGAAACAGAAACCCTTAGCCGTTTGTTGTTTTTGCTGTTAATCATAAATATCATGTTGATTTAATTAGGAAAAAAAAAAACTTTCCATTGTTTTCAGATGCACTTTCGTCTACCACATATCTGTGGATATATTGGCAAAACAATAAATACCCCCTCCTGTGTGAAACACCATTTGAAAATAAAAAAATTAAATGTAGCTTGCATGTTTCTGAAGCTGGAGATAAATGAATGGCATATTACATAATAGTTTCGAGAATATGTCATGAAAACAAGCAACATATGGCAGAGTTTTTATGTGGTTCGGAACCATTATATAGCCTTTAAGCAATAACACAATTTGCATATGCCTAAGCTACTACGATATAAACACGTAGGACAATTACCAAGTGTGTGACATAAATGGCAGTTTTTATACCATTATACATGCAGAGGTTAATGACATTAATATTGGAAGACGAATATATACAGTGTACAAGCTAATGGTCATATAAATCTCATTAAAATATGTTGGTTCGTCAACGTTAATGTACTCTACAGGAAACCAAAGAACTTGAGTAAGATCACTGTGCAATAATGCATGCAGTGGAATACATATGTATATTAATAAATACGTACAGTAACGACAATACCACGTTGAGTACACCGCTTCCCATCCGATCAGCGAAGTTAAGCAACGTTGGGTCTGGTTAGTACTTGGATGGGTGACCGCCTGGGAACACCAGATGCTGTTGGCATCCCTACGTGTCAAGTGGGGTTGGTGGAGGATTAGTGCCCCTCCCTGTAAAACAATTAACTCTAAGCCCTTGACCACCCCGTTTGGGATACATGGCGTCTGGCAATGAATGAACATACATCTGATGCACAGTGTTACGTACCTGTCTATATGCCTATCTCTCTATTCATCATCTATCTATCTGTATCGGCATCTATCTGTCTATCTGCGAATACATCGCTTAATAACACGCAATTCATAAATATGCTAATACCACAGGGAAAAAGGAAACACTAAAGTTCCCATGAGCTTGGACTATTTCGTGTTTCCTTTTCCCTGTGGATAATCTCTCTCTCTCTCTCTCTCCCTCTCTCTCTCTACTGTATCTCATGTGGTTTAGGAAAATTTGTATTTCATTACATGGTTCCTACCTGCATGTAATAGTAATTTCCCGTTATTGGTATACGAGTAACAGCCTTTAATAATGGATGGTGCATATTTTCACTGTCATTTTCACAAGATCAATAATATGGCAAAATATATGAATATTGTCAATAAATGTTGATCGTGTGAGTGCCGGTAAATAATATCCTACGTTGCGAATGTACCGGAATTACTTCAGCAAGTTCACTTGCTCCATATCAGTGCCCACGTATCCTTTATCATATGTGTAATGAAGCAAAGTGTTCACTACAGATTTCAATCTTAGACGTACAGTCGTCAGCATAAATTCGCTGCAAGTCTACTAGTGTGATGCGAGTCGTTTTGTCTGGCAACAGTGTAAAGGGATGAGTTGCCACATACACTTTTATACACTTTAACGATGTATTTTTCAAAAGTGGTACTAGAGACTACCTAGAGTACAATTCTCTGTATACCGTAATTGATTAGCATAAAAAAGTGCAAAAGTTGACAGAATGTTATGGAACGACGTATGAGCGTAATACTCTGGTATTCTTCTTTATAACAGTGTGTAAGCTCCCTTCCCCTCTCTCCCCCTTACTCTTCCTGATGTTCCCCACCCCTTCCTCTGCCTTCTATCCCCCACTCACTTTCATGCCTCTCCACTGTCTCCTCTCCCCACCCACTCTACCTTCATTCATTTATCCACGGCACTAACCTGATTGGAGCATTGTAATTCTCTCTTGACTGTTTTCTAAACCGAGTCTGCCTTATTCCCAGTTACTAGCAGTAAGAGAGGTGGGCTGCAGTCCTACCAGACCCAGGTTCAAATCCCGCCTGGGGCAGGGAACAGTTTAAGGATTTGAATTTCATAAAAGCAGACTTTACCGATCTACCAGAAGACCAGCCGACATGTCGTAAAATTACCTCCACTAATATGAATACACCAGTCCTGTATGCGACAGCCCTAGCATGTATTCAATATGGACGGTGGAGGTTAGCGCCGAAGTGGTGACATTCAGAGATGTATGGTATGAAGGAGGACTACTGGGTTTTGGAAGCAGGCTGTGAAGCCTATGCCCAGAGTCGGACACATAAAAAAAAATATATATCCAAGGTTTATTATCAATATTCCTTCCTGTTCTAGTCCAATTCTTACCCTCCTCGTCTCCTTCCCACTCCTCTCCAGTTATCTTTCTGTTCTCCACCCTTTGTCACCACCAACAGCTGGGAGATACAGGAACATTGAGGTCTCGTTCTTGTGATATATTCCTTGCTAGTATTTGTTTGAGTGAGCCTGGAAGTTTGTGCCTATTGCATCAGTAGGCAAAATTAAACAAACATTTGTGCCCATTCCTCCTACTTCTCGCCCTCTCTCTTCCCTAGGAAAATGTTCCCATTCTCCTCATACTGTTCACTGAATCACGAAGCAGTATCAGAAACACTAAAGTTTCGAACTGCTGCATCATGTGTGGAGTTATTATTTATTATTTATTATTTATTTAATTTATTACGCAACAGCGTCAGACAGTACATGTGAAACATGATACATATGGAATCCTCGGAAACAGCTATGGACATATGTATACATATACATACATACACATACACATATATACACATATCATATATACACATATACACACATACATACATATGCATATACATATACACACACACACAAATAAAGACAAAACTCATAAACATGTAGGAACATTACATGGAGGTATATGCCACACAGGGCACAGTGAGCTACTTAAACCCGCCAAAACGAGGGTGACGCACCAAGAGTTCTTCTAAAACTTCGTGGTTTAATAAGTGTCGACACACCACATCAAGCGGCTGGCCCTGGGGCAGCAGGTGTCGAACGGTAGGGCACTCCAGGCAATAATGCTCTATAGTGTCGGAGCGAGGCGAGTGGCACAAGCGACACTCAGCGAAGGGAGGCTCCCCTTCCAAGGCATGTGTGGAGTAACGAGTGGGAGAAAGAGACTGTTGCATGACACGAAACTCTCGAATGTTAAGGAGCAAAAAGGTTACAGGAATAGACAAGAAATAGAGAAGAGTGCAGGTTTATTACGTAGATTAGCGTTGTGGGTGATATAAGGTAGACAGGGCGGAGAGAGAGGAGTGGTGATGAAGGATAGCGGGAGAGGGAAGGAGGAGGGGAGGGAGGGGAGGGACAAGGGATGGATACGAGGGAGAGAACAGGAGTTTCACCACGCGACAACATTAATCTGTCGTCTTTTGCACATTTTTACGCTAATCAGATATAAAGAATATTTCATTCTGGGTGATTTATAGTACTAATTCTTACAAACACGTCTTTAAAGCATATAAAAGCCTGTGTGGCAACTAGTTCCCATACACCGTTGCCAGACAAAACGACCCACATCACACGAGCAGGCTTGCAGCGAATTTGTGCTGACGACTGTACATGCTGAGGTCGAGTTTCAGCTGATGTGACTTCCTAATTTGCACCTACATTTATGACGGCAGTATACTTGTTTATGCATAATACTTTGTCACATCTGTTTTACGCACCTCTTTTTGTTCTTTGGGAAGAAATGAAACCGTAGTTTTGCTCCAGTTAGTCGTTTTTTCCCACAAACAACGCAGAGATGCCCAGCGTTTGGAGCCATGTTTATTTGTACTGCCAAGCCTCCTGGCATCCCGCCAATCAAATGTAAACAAACAGACGGCACACCGGCGACCACAGTGCCATCTGTTGACCAAGCCAGCTCATTACACTGGTCTCGTTTTCGCCCATAAGAGTTAATACTCCGTATCTCTTCTCCTCCGTGTTCCCACTTCACAGTTCTTGGTGGTAACAGCAATGACACGGACCTTCCCGTTATGGAAGCTTTGTACCAATATCGTTTTAAACCTTCGATCAGTGACATGGCTTCCTGTGAAATGTTTTGTTTTCCACACTAGGTAAGTTTTGTACAGTATTGCACTTACTAATTTACAGATACGTTTTGCTTCCTTACTCCTACCCTATTGATTTTAGATTTTATTACTGGTTTACGAACACGGTATTTTAACGGACTTCGTTTTTGTACTTTCATGTTTTTAGTCGTTTTGATCGTTATAACAAAACTCTTAACTGTGTATATTTCTCGATTGTAGATTTTGCTTTGAAGATGGAATAAGTATTTTCCGAAACGTCAGCAAATAAAGACCCTAACTTCGCCACGATGTTTGTGTTCTGCCTGATGATCCTATTACGTCTGCGATTTCCACGTTCCAAGTCAATAGCTGTGGTCCTTTCACATCGTTATGGTCATCCAGTGTTTTCACTCTACAGGACAGTTGAACGACTGGATTATAAGCTGAGAAAATTACACAGTGATCTGCAGTTTCTGGAGTCGTATCATTCCCAAAATTTGGTTCCTAATTTTCCTAGGTTTAAACTTAGCAATCGTACCCTCCAGCATTCCAAAGTTTACAGAAACTGCCAACGGTACCTACTGAACTGTGAAATAAGGACAAAGAAACGTAACGAAAAATGTACTCAGAAAAAGCTTGTTTCTTTGCTTTTGACTTTAAAGTCACGTATTTCTCGCTTAGATTTTACTTGCTTATGCAATCTAATCAACAACACTAATTCTAATTTAATCTCCAGGCCCTCCAGGGTTCATGCCGTTCAGTATCAGAAACTCAGAAAGCTGGGCTTTATTCATGATAATGACCTATCCCCTGAGCAAATTATATATAATTACTCTGACATTACACTGTCGACTGTGGAGAAACAAGCTTTATCTAAAGGCCTCAGGTTTTCGCTTACTCCCAGTAACCTAGATTTTATTCACCATTTCCTAGGATTTGAGAATTATCCACACTTAAATCAAACTTCTAAAGGCCTGCAATATTTTATCAACTCTACGTCACCTAGCTTTCTGGTCTTACTACTCGTATAATCCTTATAAACTCAAACAAGCACTTTCCAAGGATGAATTTAATGCTTTAAAACATTATCTCAGAACAAAAATGTTATTATTACAAAACCGGACAAAGGCAATGGTGTGCTATTATTAAACAAAGCTTCGTAGGTGGGGGCGCTCACCATCCACTCACTCAATGTAGTGCTGCTCTCGGGTGTCTGCCCTGTCCTCTCCTCCATCTTTCTTTCCTTCCATCTTCTATCTTTCCTTCATTCTTTCCTCGTCCTTGAGCCTACGGGTGACTTTATACTCCCTCTTCTGTCTTTCATTCCTTCATTCTTTCCTCGTCCTTCTGCCTATGGGTGACTCAACACTGAGTGACAAGCCAAATGGTTTCCTGTACACCAGGAAACTATTGACTACGCTGGGTGGTAACCATATAACCAAATTTTGGTGCCTGGTGGTTTAGTGGGTAATTTTGTGCTCCAATCGGATTGAGCCGGTGAAGGTTTATATCCAAGGGATGGTTGGGGTTTATTGCTCACGTAATGCCACTCAGGGATGAGTGAGGTTGGTCTCTCTCATCTTATATGTCAGGACCAACTGCTTAGCCCCGGGCTCCTACTCTCCTCATGGGGCAACGTAGGATTGGGTGATGGATGGATGGCTTCGTATTTGGAGATGTTAGATATTTTAGGTGATCGCACAAAATTTGTGCCTGTAACGGAAGACTTATTCACAGTAATACTCAGGTGTGAAGTTTAAATAAACAGATTTTTACGCACACTTAAGGATAAGAGCATCATTAGTGACTTTTTTCACAACTGTATGCAAGTGGTTCAAAACCTGGCATACTTTATGGCTTTCCCAATATTCATAAAGAGAGTGTCCCTTTACGTCCCATCCTCTTTGCCACTGGGTGTACGTGTAATTACGGCTTATCAAAATTCCTTGTCCCATTGCTATCACCCATTACCACCAATGAGTATACTGTGAAGGATTCTTTTAGTTTTACTAAAGAGCTGATAAATAAATCCTTCAGTGACTGTGTTATGGCCAGTTTCGATATCAAGTCTCTGTTTACGAACATTCATGTTGCTGAAACTATCAACATTTGTTTGGATCGTTTATTCTCCAGTACTCAAAACAGTAATGGATTTGATTCTACTCAGTTTAAGAAACTTCTGGAACTGCAACTAAGGACAGCATATTTTTATTGGACAATAAAGCATATAAACAGTGTGATGGCGTTGCCATGGGATCACCTTTAGGACCGACACTAGCCAATGTTTTCCTGTGCTACCACGAAGAGCGTTGGCTGGCAGAGTATCCTACTGATTTTAAACCCTTGTTTTGTTGTTATATTGATGACACCATTCCGGTTTTTAGATCTACTGATCATGTCCCGTTGTTTCTTAGCTATTTGAATTCTCAGCATGGCAACATTAAGTTCACCTAGAGTGTAATAACAGTTTAGCATTTTTAGATATAATTATTCTCCGTAGCGACAAGTTTTGAAACTACCTTATACAGGAAGCCAACCTTCATTGGATTATGCATGAAATTATCCTCATTCTTCCCATTGAACTATAAACGTAATCTAGTCAGCACTCTCACCCATACAGCTTATGAGTTATGCTCGAATTATTTTCACCTTGATAAGGAACTTAATTTTCTTAAAGATTTGTTGTTTAAAAATGGTTTCCTCCAAAGATTCACCGAAACGTATACATTGGTAAGACCCTTAATAAATTCTTTACTGCTTCAAAGGTCCAAGTCATCACTGTTCCGAAAAATATTATATACTTTCCCATAACATACACGGGACCCCTTAGCTTCACACTGAGGATAACAAACTGAAAAAAAACTTCTAGCTGAATACTTCCAACAAGTGTCACTTAGACTTGTATTTAAAACCTAAAATACTATCCAGAGTCTTTTCAAGGTAAAAGACACCATTCCCTCACACTTACAAGCATCCGTTGTTTACCTCTTCACGTGTGCCAGCTGTAGGGCGGCATATATAGGCAAAACAAAAAGACACGAATCCATGAACTCTTCGGTCGTTCAGTTCGAACAGGCCAGTTAATTCCCAATCCACCACACTCAGCAATACGGGACCACTCACAACAACACGGCCATCCTTTCTCTCATTCCCACTTCACAGTTCTTGGTGGCAGCAGGAATGACACGGACCTTCCCATTGTGGAAGCTTTGTACCAATATCGTTTTAACCCTTCGATCAGTGACATGGCTTCCTGTGAACTGTTTTCCACACTAGGTAAATTTTGTACGGTATTGCACTTACTATTTTACAGATACGTTTTGCTTCCTTACTCCTACCCTATTCATTTTAGGTTTTATTACTTACTGGTTTACAAACACGACATTTTAACGGACTTCGTTTTTGTACTTTCATGTTTTTAGTCTTGTTTTGATCGTTATAACATATAAAAACCTTAACTGTGTATATTTCTCGCTCTGAAGATGGAATAAGTATTTTCTGAAACGTCAGCGAATAAAGACCCAATCTTCGCCACGATGTTTGTGTTCTGCCTGGTGATCCTCTTCCTATTACGTCTGCGATTTCCACGCGGTCCTTTCTCATCGTTATATATATATTTATATAATTGTGTCTGTGTGTGTGTGTGTGTGGGTGGGTGGGTGTGGATGTACTGTACAGTCAGGGAAAGTTCCGCATTACCCACCTCCTGAAGCACTGATGTGAGACGGGTGAACGTGAAGAGGCAGCCGGACCTCTTATGTCTGGTAACTGTGAGTGTGGAGGAGGGGGAGGCGGGATACTGGAGGCAGAGGAGGGTTTGGTGATAGATTGGGAATCAAGAGTAGGTCTGCACTGTATGACTTGAACAGTGTATTTGAGTTATTTTAATAAGGATTGATGAAAGTATGATGCAAGCACTCTATAGAGTTATTATTATCAGGAATGTTATGGAAGTTTGCCGGGTTCGGACAGAGGTTTGAATGCTTTCATTCCCTCTCGACCTTAACCTGAGACGTTTCCCCAGGAGATATTCGTAATGGTACAACATATTTTTATATTTTGTTGACTTGAAAACAAAACCACTATACTGTCTGTCTGTCTGTCTGTCTGTCTGTCTGTCTCTCTCTCTCTCTCTCTCTCTCTCTCTCTCTCTCTATTCATCCTCTGTCATCCCATTGTAAACATCGGCCTGCAAACATTCCTAGTGTTGTTCTGGTAATTATTAATCTCGAACTTAGAGTCTAAGGTAGTGTGTGTAAAAATTTTTACAAATCTGTAGGGAGAAAAAGTGAGCAGATGGAGAGAACACTTTAAGGAATTGTTGAACGTGGAGGATGGAAGTAATGCGAGTATAAGTGGCTGGGGAATGGCTGGGAGAAGGAGGGAGGTGAGAAGACAGGAAGAAATCAGTAGGATAGAAGTTGTGGAAGCAATGAAGAAAGTTAAATCAGGGAAAGCCCCAAGAATTGATGGAGTGTGTGGTGAAATGCTGAAGCATGGGGGAGAGATAGTAGTAGAATGGATGTGGAAGATGTGCAGATTGGCCTGGGAGGAAGGTAGAGTCCCGGAGGATTGGAAGTCAGGTATAATTATTCCCTTGTACAAAGGAAAAGGGGAAAAAGAAGTGTGTGGTAATCATAGGGGCATTTGTCTTCTTAGTATAATAGGAAAAGTGTATGGTAGGATACTTATTGACAGAGTTAGAGAAAGAACAGAGAAATTAGCTGGAGAAGAACAGGGAGGCTTTAGGAAGGGAAGAGGTTGTGTAGATCAGATATTCATTCTCAGATCTTTAGTGGAAAAGTTTCTAGAGAAGGGAAAGAAGTTGTATGCGGCTTTCATGGATTTGGAGAAAGCATATGACAGGGTGGATAGACTAGGATTGTGGAAAGTGTTAAGAATATATGGAGTAGATGGGAAGTTGTTGAATGCTGTGAAGAGTATGTACGATGGTGCGAAGGCAGCAGTGCGTGTGGATGGTGAACTAAGTGAATTTTTCTCTTTGAAAGTTGGGTTGAAACAGGGATGTGTCATGTCTCCATGGTTGTTCAATCTGTACATGGATGGGGTAATAAAAGAGGTACAAGATAGGGTAGTGGATGTTGGAGTGGCCCTGGTGAGAGAGGATAGTGTTTGGAAACTCCCTGTACTGTTGTTTGCAGATGATACTGTGTTGTTGAGTGAAGACGACAGGGAGCTGCAAGGCTTGGTGGATGAGTTTGAGAGAGTGTGTAAGAAACGGAATCTAAAGGTGAATGTAGGGAAGAGTGATGGTCTTTGAGAGAGGTGAAGTCAGTGAATGTACAGCGAGGTTGGATGGTGAGGAATTGGAAAATGTGAGTACGTGTAAGTACTTGGGTAGTGTGATGAGTAAGGATGGAGGTTTGGAGGGTGAAGTGCTTGAAAGGGTACAGCAGGGAAGAAAGGTTGCTGGTTCTTTGAAAGCAGTGATAAGAAACAGGGAAGTGAGCATGGAAGTGAAAAAGTTACTACATGACAGTATTGTGATACCAACTCTAACGTACGGAAGTGACGCTTGGACGTTGTTGGAAGGACACAAGTCAAGAGTGAGAGCCGTGGAAATGAGTTATTTAAGAGGAGCCTGTGGAGTCACATGGAGAGACAGGCTGACGAATGAGGATATAAAGGAGCGTTGTGGTGTTGATGTGGATGTGATAGGAAGCGTCATGAGGAACACACTGAGGTGGTTTGGCCATGTGGAGAGGGTAGAGGGTGAAAGACTGACGAAGAGAGTGTATGTGAGTGAGGTGGAGGGGGAAAGAGGGAGGGGGAGGCCGAGGATGAGATGGAGAGATGGGGTGGAGAGGTATATGAGAGAGGGGGGTGTGAGTTGGGAGCAGGGGAGTGAGAGTTGGGAGCAGGGGAGTGAAATGGCGGGTACAGGGCGACTTGGAGGCGATTTGTTTGTGGCCACCCCAAACGGGATTGAGGCGTCTGGCAATAGATAGATAGATAGATAGATAAGTATGAGCGATTAACCGATTTGTCGTTTTCGTTTAGAGGGTATGACATGGGAAGTCCTAATTATAAGTCTCTGTAACTACCATTCCTATCGAACATTACAACACGAAGGCAGAGAAGCATACCTTTGACTTGGGCAACTCTCCAAACCCTCCCACCCCCGGCCACCCTCGCTCTCACTCAGTTACCAGACAAGTGGGGTTTGACTGCTGCTTCGTGACTAATCGTCGGCCACCAATGCTCCTCTTTCCTACCTCCATGCTCCAAACAGTGGGTGATGTGGAACTTTACCTGACTGTACATGTGGGTTTGGATGAGGGTGTGCGCGCGCACGTGCTCAAATGTTTTTCACTTTTCTCCCTTTTTTCTAGTATTTCTCCTTCATCACTTTAAATTATGATGTTTATCCTCCTTTCCTCAGTTCTCTCCTTTCCATCCTCTCCCTCCCATCTCTTGCCATTCCTTTTCCGTCCTTCATCCTTTCTTCTTTTTTCGCTTCCTCATTCCGTTTCACTCCTTCTCATCTATATTACCTTAGCTCCTTCCTTTCTTTCATTCCTGTCTTTTTTCGTATAGTGAGGAACGGTCACATATGGATCACCCGAACCACTGTAATTATCATCCTATAGCAATGTCCTTCCTCCCCTCTTCTCTCTCTCAGCCTCTCCCACCAATTATTCATCCTCCTTACCTCTTCCTCTCCTTTCTCTGTCTTTTCTTCCATTTACTCTTCCTCCTTATCTCTTGCTTTTTCGTGTTTTCTCTCTTCTCTCCTCTCGCTGTCCCCCCCCCCCACTCTTCCTCGTCCGCCATGCCCCGGTAATGCCTGGCAATTATAAGTTGGTGGAGACGCTGGGACAAATGACAGGGCTTCAGGCCTCTCCTAGCCTCTTCTCACTTACCTTCTCTTCTCTCCTTCCCTCCTCTTTAGTTTAGTTCTCGTCTCCTGTCCCCATTTCCTTCCCTGTCATCTTCTCACTTTCATTCTCTTCAGTTTTCTTTCTCACTCTAGTTTTCGTCTCGTATCCTCACTATTTCTTCCTTAATTTTCTCAGTTTCATTATTTTCTTTATTCCACACTTTAGTTCTTGTCTCCTTTCTATACATTTTCTCCTCTCCTTACTGTCATTTTCTTCTCTTTATCTCCTCCCATTAATTCACGTTTCCCGACTTATACTAAATCTCCTCTTCTTCTCACTTTCATTCTCATCTTTACTCCACACTTTAGTTTTTGGCTCCTCTCTTCACTTCCTCTCCCCCCTCTTCTCATTTTCATTCTCTTCTTTCCTCCTGTTCCCACTTTCTCTTCTCATCTCTTCTCACTTTAATCCTCCGCTTTCTAATTATTGCCCCAGTTCTAATGCACTTCTTTTAAATTCTCACTTAAGTTCCCTCCCTTCGTATTTTAATACTCGTCTTTCCTATTTTCACTAAATTTTCATCTCCCTTCATGTTGTTATTAAGGCTATTTCATTGGTTCATTGACACTGGAGAAAGACAGTTTTATTTACATAAGGGTGGTTGAACAGTATAAGCACTACGAGAATGGGAGGCTGTTTTAGTTAACTTGCGGCAGCAAAAGGAGTTCCTCACATTTCACTTTCCCCTTTGAGTCTCAGGACCACTGATATTTCTGCACCTATCTGCTTATCTATCAATATCTATCAGTTTATCCATCTTTGCGCTATATATATATATATATATATATATATATATATATATATATATATATATATATATATATATATATATATATATATTTCCAGACGCCTCAATCCCGTTCGGGGTGGCCACAAACAAATCGCCTCCACGTCGCCCCGTCCTCAGCCATTTCACTGCCCTGCTCCCAACTCACACCCCCCTCTCTGATATACCTCTCCACCTCATCCCTCCATCTCATCCTCGACCTCCCCCTCCCTCTCCCCCCCTCCATCTCACTCACATACACTCTCTTCGTCAGTCTTTCACCCTCCATCCTCTCCACATGGCCAAACCACCTCAGTGTATTCCTCCTAACGCTTCCTATCACATCCACATTCACACCACAACGCTCCTTTATATCCTCATTTGTCAGCCTGTCTCTCCATGTGACTCCACAGGCTCCTTTTGAATAACTAATTTCCACTGCACTCACTCTTGACTTGTGTCCTTCCAACAACGTCCAAGCGTCACTTCCATACGTTAGAGTTGGTATCACAGTACTGTCATGTAGTAACTTTTCACTTCCATGCTCACTTCCCTGTTTCTTATCACTGCTTTCAAAGAACCAGCAACCATTCTTCCCTGCTGTACCCTTTCAAGCACTTCACCCTCCAAACCTCCATCCTTACTCATCACACTACCCAAGTACTTAAACGTACTCACATTTTCCAATTCCTCACCATCCAACCTCGCTGTACATTCATTGACTTCATCTCTCTCAAAGACCATCACTTTACTCTTCCCTACATTCACCTTTAGATTCCGTTTCTTACACACTCTCCCAAACTCATCCACCAAGCCCTGCAGCTCCCCTTCGTCTTCACTCAACAACACAGTATCATCTGCAAACAACAGTACAGGGAGTTTCCAAACACTACCCTCTCTCACCAGGGCCACTCCAACATCCACTACCCTACCTTGTACCTCTTTTATTACCCCATCCATGTACAGATTGAACAACCATGGAGACATGACACATCCCTGTTTCAACCTAACCTTCGAAGAGAAAAATTCACTCAGTTCACCATCCACACGCACTGCAGCCTTAGCACCATCATACATACTCTTCACAGTATGCAACAACTTCCCATCTACCCCATATATTCTTAATAATTTCCACAATCCTTGTCTATCCATCCTGTCATGTGTGTTCTCCAAATCCATGAAAGCTGCATACAACTTCTTTCCCTTCTCTAGAAACTTTTCCACTAAAGATCTAAGAATGAATATCTGATCTACACAACCTCTTCCCTTCCGAAAGCCTCCCTGTTCTTCTCCAACTAATTCCTCTGTTCTTTCTCAAACGCTGTCAATAAGTATCCTACCATACACTTTTCCTGTTATACTAAGAAGACAAATGCCCTTATGATTACCACACAATTCTTTTTCCCCTTTTCCTTTGTACAAGGGAATAATTATACTTGACTTCCAGTCCTCCGGGACTCTACCTTCCTCCCAGGCCAATCGCACATCTTCCACATCCATTCTACTACTATCTGTCCCCCATGCTTCAGCATTTCACCACACACTCCATCAATTCCTGGGGCTTTCCCCAATATATATATATATATATATATATATATATATATATATATATATATATATATATATATATATATATATATATATATATATATATATATATGTGTGTGTGTGTGTGTGTGTGTGTGTGTGTGTGTGTGTGTGTACTGTATGTGTGTGTGTGTGTGTGTGTGTGTGTGTGTGTGTGTGTGTGTGTGTGTGTGTACTGTATGTGTGTGTGTGTGTGTGTGTGTGTGTACTGTATGTATGTATGTGTGTGTGCACTGTATGCATGTATGTGTGTGTGTGTGTGTGTGTTTGTGCGTACTGTACAGTATGTATGTGTATGTGCACTGTATGCATGTATGAGTGTGTGTGTGTGTGTTTTATATATATATATATATATATATATATATATATATATATATATATATATATATATATATTTTGTGCCGGGGCGTCCAGGGTGGACTGGTACTGCATGGCCAAATGCTGAGTTAGGCCTGACTGAGGCCTGACTGACTGAGGTGAGTGCAGACAAAGCGATGTCTCCATGCTCAACAGGAGACTCTCAAACTACTCTGGCGTGAGTTGCAGTTTTAGGAAGAGTCGATGTGAGAAATGTATTTCCCGCCCTGGAGGTCTGTCCCTGGTTCACCTGGGAGTGTAGTGGGTTCAGATTGCATACTTAAGGCAAAATTTGTGCCATAGAGGCGGTATCTCCAGGGAGAAAATGGGATACTCACAAGGAGACTGTGCTCACGCTCGGCATCATGTGTTCTGACTGCATGTGGGCTCCCCACACTGCGGCCGGAATCGTTGCTGTCCGAGGCCGAAGTGTCTGTTCCGCCGCCGCCGTCCCAACTGAAACAAGGGTTTTGCTTATGGGACAGCATGGAACTTTGTTTATTATCTTGTCCGCCGTCAAGAGAAAGCGAATTTGCTTAGCTTCATAAGGAGAATTTAGTATGTGCCTCTGAGAGGTAGACGAAGGGTGGTTGTAGCAGTTTCCAGATGCTGACATCATAACTGGATTCCTGGGGATGTCCATTGGTGCCAGGGATTTACTAAGCCCTTTCACACATGTCCTCACTTTATTCCTTCTCTCTTTCCTTAGGTACATCCTCTTTTCCGCTATTCCTTGTCCTTTTAATCTTCAGCTCTGACCTCATCTAAATCCCTTTCTTATCTCATCATCATTATACTTTGATATTCGTCTCCTCCTCTTCTCATTCTCTTCGTTTATTTTTGGCTTATTTTAGTCCTCTTCTCTGTCCTCACCTAACTCATCGTAGCCTCTTCTCACTTTGATTTTCTCCTCTCGTCTTCTTACTCTAATTGTCTTCTCTGCCTTTACTCGTACCCGTTCTCACTTTCATCCTCATCTCCTCTCCTTTCCTCTCCTCGCTTCGATTCTCTTCTCATTTCGTATTCTTACTTTTAATATTCTTCTCGTTTCCTTTGCTCCTCTTTTCTTTTAGTTTCCTTTCGGTTCCTCTCCTCCCCTCCCTTCTCCTCCCCTTTCCAAGCCTTCCCTATGCTTTCCTGAGCCATCCTTTTCTCTGCCATACTAACTGCTCTCTCTCTCTCTCTCTCTCTCTCTCTCTCTCTCTCTCTCTCTCTCTCTCTCTCTCTCTCTCAAAAAAAAAAAAAAAAAAAACCACACCCACATAACCATCTCATTAACCTCAAAATCGAGGTCCTGGAACCAGGTTAAATGGAGCGGATTGAGAAAAAATTACAAAAAAGGAATTTTGAGTTTCTTCGTGAGTCAAATGTGGAGTGAGGATACCATATATATAGTTTTGTGAAGACTTTGGATGTATGAGAAAATGAGATAGCTTTATACTTTCACCATTATAATGCTGTTGTGTCCTTTACATCTTGGTGACTTGATCTCTTTGGATACGATATACTTACTTTGCATTTTGTTCCGTCAACGCCAGATGCTTTTATTTATCTCAGAGAAACCTAATTCGACCAAAAAAGCGAAATACCTCCTTCGTTTTATACTCTTTGGTTGAAAATCAAATACTTTGTAATTTATTCACGCTTATACGCATAAAACGCACTGTAGTCAAAAGTTAATAAAATCTGGATACCTAATGCATATCTTCTAGTCTACCAGTACACTAATTATACATCTTGGCTGATCTGTCTCGTTTACCTGATCACTTTTTTTTTTTCTTTTTTTTCCCATCTCTTAAAGTCGTATCATACTGGACAAAGTTTCCGTCGATCCTGGATTAATTTTCCGTTCCCCTCCACATTTTTAATTATTTCCGTAAAAGTCAACGCTTCGAGGATTCCTAAACGTGCAGAACACCGTGAACTCTGCTTACCACACTGAATTACGTCATGCGAGATTATTACATCAATTGTAAGAACTATATCATTCAGCAAAACGCGCGCGCGCACGCGCGTACACACACACACACACACACACACACACACACACACACACACACACACACACACACACACACACACACACACACACACACACACACACACACGGGATATATTTTTTCCCCTGAGGGTACGATTTCTTCATATCTACTGAGTTGTTTACGTCTGCGAGACACTCCCATCCTCTCATTTGTATAGCAAACGAAGCCTCTACAAGATCCCATCCTTTTTTACCATGTGCCGCGCCGTGTTGATAATTACGAGAGCAGCAGGTGGTGCTTTTTGCGAGAGAAGGCTTACCCAGCTGAAAAAGTCCGCCATTTCCATTCGTTTAATCCACGACAGAAGCCCACAGCGTCACGGTTTGTGTGTGCATAGAGCCAAGATTTTCCTAGTTATGTTCAGAATCCTACCTTGATGTTAGAAACTTGCTCGAAAACTTATCCAGTGTGAAATAACCTGTGGCAGTTGCTGTAAATCCTTTCCTCCGCTTGACACCACTCTTATATGTAACTAACATATCATATGAAGTTAACTGCAGGACAGGACCTTCTCGTGGGAGAGAGAATAGTAACCCTTCTTCATGCTAACCAAGTACGAACGATAGTAGTGCGTGTGAAAGCTGGAATGTTGTAAAGGCTATGACTGTGTCAGTTATGGACAGATTCGGTGCCACGTCTCTCTCTCTCTCTCTCTCTCTCTCTCTCTCTCTCTCTCCAGCTTGTAACCATTACTCTAATCTTTTATAATTTACACTAATATTCTCTGTCTTAGAGAGAGAGAGAGAGAGAGAGAGAGAGAGAGAGCATTAATCGATAGAAGTAAAGCGTGCAATCGGTGGGAATAGTGTAAGTTTGTAAGAGAAATGAGTTAACGATTCTGAAACTGGAAACGGAATGGAATCAGAGAGAGAGAGAGAGAGAGAGAGAGAGACGAAAATGAGAATGATGGCCTTTAAAATTGCGTAATGGAATGATGTTTCCCATTAATTTACTTGATTATTTCCCTCTCTCTCTCTCTCTCTCTCTCTCTCTGCAGCAGTTCAGTTTTGTTAATGGTTGTGTTTATTCTTTACTACGTATTCTTTTAATTATTTGCTTTTCCTTTTTTCTCCTTTTTAATCTTTTCACTTTCCACCTCCATTTGTGTACTTTTATTCACTTTTTAAAACATCTCTTCTATTCTCTTTTTTTTTTTTTTTTTTTTGTGGTATCTTACTTTGCTCGTATATGTCTTTCATCCAGCTATTGATTTTTATTCAGAAATAAATTTTGCTTTCTACTTAATTTATTTTCCTTCAACTTTCTTAGTTTTCTTCTTACTCCCTGTAGTCTTTCTCCTTTTCCTAATATCTTTCTTATTCAGCTTTAGGTTATTATATTCCTTAAACGTGAGTATGCATTTTCTAAGACATTCTGTCTCTTCTGCATTCATCATCATCATCGTCATCATCACTACCATAATCATCATGACGATAGTACAAACTTACCGTGTTTACGCTGCGTCGAAAGTTCCAGAGAAAATCAGTTTATCGGAATGGGGACATGAATAAATGAAGAAAGGAATATCCGTGTTCAGTCCCCTCTCCCTTATTTGCAGTGGGAAGCTGGAGGATGCTTGAGACGCCAAGTGTTTGAGGTGAGACCACCATATCCGTACACCGACACAAAGATAATTGGTGGTCGGGGTTGGGGTGAGGAGGACCGGAGGGAGAGGAGGGGACGTCCATCTCCCCATACACCACTGCCACCCAGTTAAGTCATCGTTTCCCCAGGGATGATGAGGATGACTTTAATGATGGTCCCAGGGAAACATGATGCCCATTATTTGGTGTTTATTTACAACTGGAAGGAGTTGTAGATGGAATCTCTACCCCACAATAGTCGCCAGAGCAGCTTAATGAGGTGATGTTCGTTCGTAGGTATGGTTTCGCCCGCAATCAATGGGCGGATATAAGCTGTTGGACTTCGTTCACAATGGTGAGTTTATTTTCATCCGACGCAACTGGATGTCTTTTACAACCTGAATATTAAGACATTAATGGATGAAATATGATGTCTTATCCATGAGGTAGGAATAAGTCTTACATCAGCCCTCCAATCTGACTACGGCTTTACCATCAACTGAGTTGAAAGGAGCCAGGGATCTTTGTTAGGTTAGAGTGAACAGGTACTCTGATGATAGTATCTCCTGTGTTAGTGTGTTCCTGTTTTTCTTTTTTACCCCGTCTAGTCCCTTCAGTCCGCTGATGTAACTTTTACTCTGTTCTTACTATTTACCCAGGACTGTACTCAACTTAGGATTGATTTTTAAAACTGAATGTATTATTATATTCTTAAGCGCGGTTTGTATTACGGTGCCCTGTATAGGAAGAAAATCTCGTGGAAATAACAAGCATATACAAAAATGATATCTCTATACTGGAAAGATTGAAGGGTTAAAATGCTGAATATATCGGATAGATATATGATGATGATGATGATAGTGATGTCATGCAGAGAGACCAAGAATAAATGAAATTGATGGCACCTTTCTGAAGGGATTAAAATACTTGAGGTGTTGGTTCATGATGATGATGGTGATGACCAGTGCACAGATTGGTCCCTTAACCCGAGGCGTCCCATCGACGTATGGATACGTTGCAACATTTTGCATTTGCCAGTCCCGACGATGTACTGGTATGTTGCGCAATTGCAAGGTTCATAATTTGCACAAATTTAAATTTTCGCTCGTGATTTTTCGTACGTATACACGGGACACCTTCCTCTATTCCTTTACAAGATGCCAAGCAGGGACAATGCCTTGCACGACATAACCTCACCCCCCCCCTGCACGCCATTGTCTCTGCAATTCACCTGTTACCAGTGACCTGGGCAATAAAGACATTCAGGGCCAGAGTGATTCCCCAGTCGATGACAATGTGGAGGACAAAGTTTACATAGCATTAGAGGAAGAAACAGTCTGAAATGATGATCAGTAATGTGGCAAAAAAAGGTCAGGTATGGTGATTAGTTAGTGAGTGAAACAGTGCTAATAATGCCTATATTACTGTTTGAAAACCAATATAATCTCGTACTACATATAAATTCGTACCAAATAAATAAATAAATACCGTTTATGAGTGGTGTGAAATAGTTACCCTCCCACAGAACTCATTTTCTTTGGTGCCAGCCTGTTAGAAAACCCAGTAAGGTGAAGAGGTACTGCTACCAGGATTATTTTAAACCTCAGGTGAGCGATTTCTTTATGAATTTTTGATGTTTCTCACCAAAACCGGAGGTTTTAGCCAAAAAAATTTTTTTCGAAAATACCTCGGGATTGGGGGGTGTCGGAGGTGCAAAATAGCTCGGGACGTGACGGGTTAAGTATTTATTCATTATTTGCTCCCTCTTGGGCAAACAGGGACACACCAGAGTGCAGTGGGTTCTTGGAGCCCAGCATCTTGCTTAGGATTCACCTGATCGCACTTAATTCTTATGCAAGGAAAATGGCAGAGTCACTCCTCCTTTCATTCTCTCTCTCTCTCTATCTCTCTCTCTCTCTCTCTCTGGAACTTGAGCGATATATTTTGTAGTTTTTTTTTTTTTTGCAATCTTTTACAGTGAAGCGGTGTTTTTCCTTTATTTTGTACGAAATTTGTTAAATGTGTGTGTGTGTGTGTGTGTGTGTGTGTGTGTGTGTGTGTGTGTGTGTGTGTGTGTGTGTGTGCGCACGCGCATATATTCTGTTAATTTTAATTTCTGGTGTAGTGGAATTATTTATCTTTAACCCCTTAAATCTGGTGACACCTGTTTTTAGCGTATTCTTTGTCACTTCCAGACGATTTATTTAACTTAGGGAAGGTTTCTCTTGTGTAGGAAGTTGTTGAAGATTAAATACACCTCCAAATCCGACATTTTCTCCTAAATTGAAGGAAACAGACAGGAAGCAGCAAAAATAATATTAAAAGTACTCCATCTAATTGAGGGGAACAATATCCTTCTGGCCTTTGTAGTGTTTCATTGTCACTCTTCTTCATTTTTTTTTTTTTTTTACTTTCTGTTCATATCTCAACCCCTTTCATTCCAATTACGTATACAGATATTAGTTTATTTTTAGTAACTCCAGACGACTTAATTCACTTTAAGCCGGCATCACACTGCGCAAAAGCGTTTTACATGTTGGCCGTTTTTGCAAGTTGCTAGCTAACATGACCAACAGTGGCTGAGATTTGGCGTCCGAGGAGAAATGGATAACAAAATTGCTCATTTTACTACGATTAGTGCTCAGGTGAACCAAATATCAGTGTCGTATACGTGAATAAATTATTATATTACAGTACAAGACAATAATTTTTAGTAGTTGTGCTTCCTAATTATTTTTTTTCTAGTGTCAGATAATCATTATTCTAACCACCCTCGATTATTCCTAAACACTCTTCACCATGCTTTCTGTGTCCTCTTCTGAACTTAACAATTTCAGTATTCAGGCGTTAGGAGGACATTACCAATTTCCAGAGCCACAAGACTGTTCATTAGAGCTTCTCCCGTCGCAGCCTCCATGACGAACCCCACCTGCCCGTGTTGTTGTCAGGCAGGGTGCGACTAGAGTGCCTATATACCGGGAGAGTAGCGACATAGGGGGTACCGGACGCTCAGCTGATGGCCGCCATTTTCCTGCCAAATTCGCGCGCAGCCTGGCTGAGACTCAGGCGCAGGCAATACCAGATTTATCATAATTATGCTAAATTTAGCGTACTTATCTGGAAAAACATTGGTTTAGCATAAAATGTAGCATATTGTCAAATCTGGTATAATTTTAGCATAATTTGATGAAACTTGAAATTATTTTGGCATATTTTATAACAGACATCAATGTATGTACTATAGTTAGAAAGTACTGTATTACACTCCCATATTTTCTATATACAGTATACTGCAGCTCATGATCAGGGTAGCCAAATCGGTGGAAAAGTTGCTAAATCTTGATATTTCAGTTCTTACATTGTGGCACAATTTATTACCAAGCAGCTTGCGGAATTTTCTTGAGGAATACTTTTTCACTCATAACCCTGGAATGTTCTAGAGGTGACAGTAATCAACAGGCCTCATAAAGGACAGATACTTATTTAATATGAACATCATGAAAGGAAAGTGTAAAACAATCCATACTTTGCCATATATTATAGCTTTCGGTTTATTACCCGGTAACAGGAGATCACGGGCTGTGGAGGATGGATGTGTACAGGTTTATAGGCTGTGGGTTAGCAATGGGCCAGAGAAATTTTGTCCATTAATCCATTAGCTCCCTGAGTTCCTGTATGGGGGATTTTGCCAGAAGGGTGCCAGACGTATCGCCCTCTGCCTCTCGGCTCATAGTCGCGAAGCTCATATAGTAGGTCCCTACCCCGGGGTTCCGTTCTTTATCAACTTTTGAAAATGTTCAGTTCCTTCTTATACTGAGGACCCTGGGTGCAAATGGGTTAAAGAAACTGATAGATTTGTCAGTGTTTAACCCATCCCACAGTTCCTGTGTGGGAGATTTTGCTGGAAGAGTGCCAGGCATACCGCCCTCCACCTGTCGGCTCATAGTCACAAAGCTCATACAGTAGGTCCATACCCCGGGGTTCCATTCTTTATCAAAATTTGAAAATGTTCAGTTCCATCTTATATTGAGGACCCTGGGTGCAAATGAGTTATAACACTCACAAGCATGATTAATTATTAATATGATGGTTTTTGTCACAAGAATTATTCATAACAACATGGGTATATACAGTAAACAACCTAGTAATTCCGTATCAATCTTTAAAAATATTAAAAAAAAAACAAATGTATTATGAACAATGAAAGATTTAGCATAATTTATACCAATCTAGCATAATTTCATCCACAATCCAGCATATTCCTCCTTAGGAAATCTGGTCACCCTGGCAGGCATTCCGTTAGCGTTAGTTCATGTTTTTTTGTTGTTGAGAGTGGGCGTGATGCCGGGCTGTTCTGCCTATGGGTGTGCCAACCGACTGGAGAAAGGCTTTAAAATGTTCACATTTCCATCTGATCCAGAAAGAAGGAAATTATGGAGGAATAAAGTCAATTGTCTGGGGTCTGAACCAACTTCTAAATCAGTCTTATGTGAGGTATGGTATGCTTAATGAATCTTTTCATGTAATTTCCTGGGAGTTTGTTCCTCTCTGTCGTAGAAATAAATGAACTGTCAGTGTAAGAGGGAACCACTAAAGTAGATAAGAGTATCAGGACGGGTTAATCATTGAGAAGGAATTTGCGTAAGAAGTGATGACTCACAAATTCACGTTTTTTTTCATACTATGTTGATATTAGTTGTTTATGGATATCTTGCATATATATTATTTTACTTCCTGATCATATGAGTGCATTGTGTTACTTGTGTATTTTGCCTACATGGAAAAAAAGTATTATTCACAAAATAATAGTGCGCTCTTCATACCAAGGTAGCCTACCATTATACTATCCTACTTTTATACTATCGTATGCTACTGTTCATATGTGTATGACGTTTACCTTTCGTGTGTTTATTATCACATGTCTTGTGTTTTTACGCATATTCTTACGTGCATTATCCGTACAGAATCTTTTGATGTGTATTCTACATGTACTCTTATTATTTCGTGTGTTGTGACAATACGTGGAACGTGCATCGTGTTTTTTTTTTTTCGTGTGCTACTGTATACGTGTACTACGTTCATTTTATGTACTGTATATTATGTGGACGTGTACCTACGTGACTCTTCAGTCAACCGTCTATGAATGTTACAAGTTTCTAAGGGGTCCAGTATAACATACAGTTTACCTGAGAGTACCTATATAGGTACTCTAGTTTACTTCTAATGTTATCATTGGTTACTTAGAAGCTGTAACACTTTTTCACGTGAGTCTAAAGTCAGCATAATAACCTTCACAGATGAAGGTCAGCAGGACCTGTCAGTGACAGAGTGATTCTTTGTACAACTTTATAGGCTATTGTGTTCACAGTGTAAAAAACACGGAGACCACCTGTGACGAGTGCCTGGGAGATGTAATATCATCACCCCATCAGACAGCTCATGAAGCAGCAGACCTCACTTTAGTCAAGGAATACAAAAAAGGACTTATAAAGTATATGAGATGCTGCATAAAGTCGAGCTGATGTTCAGGAAAGGTCAGTGTGATTTGACAGGAAAGGATAACATTAAGAAAACCCTGATGAATGAAGCAGTAAACCTAACCAAAAATTATGATATTCCTACCTGTCACAACCTCAGAAACAAACATCTAGGCAAGTTCATCAATGCTCGCTTGCATTTCAACATACTGCAAA
Organism: Coenobita brevimanus; assembly: GCF_032717465.1. Classification (NCBI taxonomy): domain Eukaryota; kingdom Metazoa; phylum Arthropoda; class Malacostraca; order Decapoda; family Coenobitidae; genus Coenobita; species Coenobita brevimanus. The sequence goes on from NC_136982.1 coordinate 24,930,351, forward strand.
AAGATTAATGAAGAAGAAAAAAGAAACAAAGAAAAATACAGAACTCGGTAAAAGTGTAGCCATGAGGAAACTTGTACAGAATGTAATCAAGTCTGTCCCTCAACAGGTTACTGCTATAATACAGTATATTGTTAGATATTCCCATATAAACATTGATTGTAAGCTCCTACTTCTCATTCATCATCTTCTCTTATAATATGAATTCGTCAGTATTTATAGCAACTATCACCAGCCGGAGAGAGAGAAAGAGAGAGGACAGCAGGTCGCCGGGCAGGGAGGCTGTGCGCGCCGCGCGTTTGGCAGGAAAATGGCGTTCTATTGGGGTGTTGTCGCTACTCTCAGTATTTTGTTTTTCTCTTGGAGGGAACTGTTACTGCGGGCTCATGGCCTTTGGTTCCTTCTTCCTCGCATTAAAAAAAAAAAAAAAAAAAAAATATATATATATATATATACAGTAGGTACTCTAGGTGCGACAAATCACGCCGCTCCCCGGTGTGACAATCGTTTCGCTTTGTTTGCCGTTTTGCTCTTAAAAAACGGCTGACTTGTTTGCCAAAAATTGCCCAGTGTAACGGAAGGTTAAAAAAAAAAAAAATGAACCAAATGCTTTAGGTAAGCTCACAGATTTCGTTGACCTCTCTCTCTCTCTCTCTCTCTCTCTCCATCCATCATCCCCTCTTCCTCTCTTCCATCCATTTCCCCCAACTTCACCCCAAGTCGAAGAGACAAAGTACAAGTCTAAGAGTCTGAAAGCAAATTGTATTATGCTGATTACAAGAACTTTTTTAAACAGCAAGGCACTTTTTTGACCAACAGTGATGCATTAATGGGAGGAAACTTCATCTTTCAGTACGATGACGCCTGTTTACTCTTTATCGCCGAACTACTTCAATCATCACAGAAAGACCAGCTCTTAGTGGGGCATTAATTTTCAATCGTGGCACTGTATAAAGTAGTTTGTGCATCCGTGTGCATTCTCTTCTCTTTCCTTCTCTCACCTTCTCCCCATTCTTCTGTTTCTTTCTCTTCTTCTTCTCTTCTTCTCTCTTTATTGTTGTCGTCTTCCCTCTTTATATCAACGTTCTTCCTCCCCTGTCTTCTTATTATCTCCCCTCTTCCCATTATCTCCCCTTCTTCCTTTTATCTCCCCTTCTTCCCTTTATCTCCCTTTCTTCCCTTTCTTCTGTTTATTTCCCCTTCTACCTTTCTCTCTCTCCCTCTCCCCTCTCTTCCTTCCCCTCCTTCCATATGTGCCTGTGGTGTAAATTACCATTCCAAAGGGACCATGCACATCTCATTATAGTCCCGCCTCTCTCTCTCTCTCTCTCTCTCTCTCTCTCTCTCTCTCTCTCTCTCTCTCTCTCTGTCCACTCTTTTCTTCCTAGCTTACCTTCATTACTTCTTAACTCCCTCCTGTCTGTCTTCATTCTTGCTTTCCGCTATTCCTGTCGTCCAGTTTACCGCCCATTCTGTCTTCCCTTCCTGTCTCATGTCCTTCGTCATTGTTTTCTTCATTCATTCTATATCCTTCAGCCATTGACAAAAGTTCACACTTAAGGTATGTCCGTCAACTTTCCTTTGCATCATATCAAGGAAAGTGTTCAGTGGGCAGAGAAATAGACCAGGGCCCGTACTTATAAAAACTACATCATAGTTAGGTGAAAGTCATAAATGTGAGACTTAAGGAGCACCTCATCATAACTAAGTCGAGACTTTGTTAGGTCGAAGTCACAAGCTGCTGAGTTAGCGGTTGGCGCTGCGTAGCACTTGAGAGTTTCGAAAAATGAAGAAAAATCTAAGAAAACAACAGAGAAAAGATGCTACAAAAAATCAGAAATTACTACGATATTTTCTTAAATGTTTTCAGGGTAAAGTAAACAGATTAATGTCATTTTTGAGGAATTATTACTTTATCACTTTGTGTTGTGGACGAGGACATGTTGCCTCTCCACACCACCCTGTAAACAAACACCACCACCGCCATCCAAGCATGGAGAACTCCAACAGTGTAACAAGCAAACGTTCCAGAAAGCAAAATTGGACCCCGATGCCACATATAAGCTGGCACAGTTGTATCTTGGGAACATACACGTGCTGAAGGGGGTTAAAGCCTTGTTTCATGCTGTTGGTCTTGTTAGTGTCTCCCGCACCAAATTGGTCACAAAAATTATGCCTGCACCGTCCAAACGATATTTCTTGACCAGTTCTGCATCACTTAGCTCGTTAAGCACATCTTTCCTTTCACGAAAACGTCTTGGTTGGCGCTGGCGAATTTGTTGTTGTTGTGGTGCGGTGGCCATCTTTACTGTTATGATCGAGTCATAAGCCGCGTCCGAAGCGCTATAACCACTCGGGAGGGGTCTTAAGCTATGACTCAGTTTAAGTCGAACATAAGGACTTATGACTCGCTCCTATGAATTTAGGACAGACTTTCGCCTTATGACTCAGTCTTAGTGTTTTATAAGTACGGGCCCAGGCCTCTCCCAGATTAAGAAAATTTGCCAGCAGTGAAAGAACAGAGGTATAAGAGATGAATAATTAGCCCAACTATTGTCCCCGACTGTACCTACCTTTTTTTTTCTCCTTTACTCTCTTCTTTCAATTTTCATCTTCTTTCCTTTCATCAACTCTCTCTTCCCTCCCTCCCTCCAGTCCTTCACTCATTTAATCTATATTCTTTGTTTTCTGTTGATCTTTATTTTGTTATTTATGTTTTTGCATCTTGCACTTCCTTGGACGTCATTCATATTCTGCATTCTTCGCTTTTCCCCTTCACCCTTTCTAACACCCATCAGCTGTTCTTCATGTCTTCCAGTCCTCTTTTTTCTGTTTTTTTTTCTTTTTACGTCTCTTCCTTCTTTCTGTTCATTTTTTTCTTTCCTCTGTCCTTTGTTATTTTCTTTGGTCCTTCCCTCATTCTTTCTGCTTTTTATGTCTTCATTTCTTTCGATTTTTCTCTCTGTTTCTCTCTGTATTTTTTCTTTTATCCACTTAATTTACTTTTCCCTTGTTCACTCCTTCATTTTTTTAAATTTCATTATCTCCTCCATCGTTTCCTTTTCTTATATTATTTTCAGTGCCCTCCTTTCTTTTCTTCATCCCACTTCCCCCATCATTCTGTCCATCCATCATTATTTCTCCTTTCTTTCTTTCCTTTCATTTTTTCCCTCTTCCTTCCCCTGGGCCATAATTTCCTCTTGTCCTTCCTCATTACCCGCTTCCTGTTTTTCTTACATCTCTCTCTCCTCTGAAAGTTTCCTTCATTCTTCCTTGTCTCCTTCAATCCTCCCCCCTCCCTCTATTTTTTCCCTTTTCTCTTTGTCCTGTCACTTCCTTAATCCTTTAGTTACTACCTCACTTCTTCATTGTGTCATTCCACTATTTTTTATTTTCCCCCTGTTTCCTTTGCTCATAGTTACTGTCTCATCGCTTTGCTTCATGCCTATTGTTTTCCGTGCTCCATTGTTCTCTGCGTCTCATTTATCTTCATTCATATCATCTTTCTTTGCTTTCGTTTCCTCTTTTCTCTTTCTCCATCCTTCCTTTCCTCCCTCCTTCCAATCATCTCTCTCTCTCAATCCCATACTTATTCACTCCCTCCCTCATCTCTTGTATTTATACCTCCCATCTGTCTGTCCTTCCTTCTCTGCTGGCTTTCCTTCCTTTCTCTTTGTTCCCTTCATCTCTTCTTTCCCTAACTCCATTTTCCTCTCTATCCTTCTGTCTTTCTTCCCTCCCTCTGTTCTTCACATTTCCATTTCCATAATTTCAACAATTCTTCCAATTAATTCACATCTGTTTCTGTTTTCAGCTTTCCTCTCTCCTTCCCTCCACCATTCCTAGTCCTTCCTTTCCTTCCCTCCACCATTCCTTCTTTTCCTCTTCCTTCTTTTCCTCTTCCTTCCCTCCATCATTCCTTCTTTTCCTCTTCCTTCCCTCCATCATTCCTTCTTTTCCTCTTCCTTCCCTCCACCATTCCTTCGTTTCCTCTTCCTTCCCTGCATCATTCCTTCTTTTCCTCTTCCCTGCATCATTCCTTCTTTTCCTCTTCCCTGCATCATTCCTTCTTTTCCTCTTCCTTCTTTTCCTCTTCCTTCTTTTCCTCTTCCTTCCCTCCACCATTCCTTCTTTTCCTCTTCCTTCCCTGCATCATTCCTTCTTTTCCTCTTCCTTCCCTGCATCATTCCTTCTTTTCCTCTTCCTTCCCTGCATCATTCCTTCTTTTCCTCTTCCTTCCCTCTATCATTCCTTCTTTTCCTCTTCCCTGCATCATTCCTTCTTTTCCTCTTCCTTCCCTGCATCATTCCTTCTTTTCCTCTTCCTTCCCTGCATCATTCCTTCTTTTCCTCTTCCTTCCCTGCATCATTCCTTCTTTTCCTCTTCCCTGCATCATTCCTTCTTTTCCTCTTCCTTCTTTTCCTCTTCCTTCCCTCCACCATTCCTCCTCCTCATCCTTGCCTCCGCCATTCCTTGTTCACCTCTTTCTTCCCTCCACCATTCCTTCGTCACCTCTTCCTTCCCTCCACCATTCCTTCTCGTCTTCCTTCATTCCTTCCTTCCATCCTTCCCATCCTCCCTCCCTCCCTTCCTCCCTCCTTCCTTTATTCATTCATTCATTCATTCATTCCATCCGTCTGTGCCTCTGCCCTTCACGTTCTCATCACTACAATTGCTGAGTTATGTCCTGTGATGAATTTATCTTGGTATGTTAGTACCTGAGCTATTTTATTAAAGTTGTTGTTTATTTTTTTAAGGTCTTCCTCGTAGCCAATCCAAAAATGTTTCCAAGAACTGCACCACCCAGGTCACACAAACCGCGCTTTTGGCAAGTTCATGTAATGTTTGTGGCGCTCATTACCTCCGTTCCATGAGATGGGAGATCTTGGATCATGATGAACATAGTTGACTTCGCATGTTCTATCTTCCATTTCGCTAACTTCACCATTTCATCCACTTCCTTTGTGTTATGTGCTTGTGAAACATAGCCTCCTATCTTGAAGTCCAGGATCTTCATTGGTCTCGCGATGTTTTCTAGATAAGAAGGTAATTCGTATATATAATCCAAACTGATTTCAGTATTCATGACATCTTTTACGATTGACGTCGTGGCCGTTGGAGCTATGAGGCATCCTTGCCGTACTGTGTGTTGGGGGTCTAAGTGAGCATATCCTCTTGCTATGTAGAGGAGAATCCATAGCATAAGTCCCTTCATCGGTATCTACCGACAAAAAAAAAAAAAAATAATAATAATAATAATAATTTTCTAATATGGTCATGCTGTGATCGATGATAGTGATGATGTGCGTTACGGTTGTCTAACGGAGAACAATAACTTGATTGTTATTTCATTTATAGAAGGAGTTTTAATCGATGTTTATATCATGTAAATGATGTACTGTAGATTTTATTGGAACAGTTGCACCTATGTTTGATTGTTTGGTATATGACCTTCATTTATTTTTGTAATTATTGTTTTCTTGATTGGTTTCATGAGTTACGTTCGGTTGTTCGGTGGTATCCGAGGCTGAATAATTATTGGATAGTTCCCTTGAAACTCATTTTAAATGGTCAATATGAACTTGTTTCTCTTCGCCACTTGACAGTGACCAAATTAAAACTTTGTTTGCTTTTATGTTAATTACTCTGTATGGGCCCTCAAATTTTGGGGATAATTTATTGTCTCTCGTATGAATGATACCATAAACAATGTCTCCTAAGCTGATAGGTGAATCTCTTGCCTTCTTATTAAATGCCTTCGTCATTTCTTGGAGATCGTTAATTGTTTTTTGACTCTTTCATGTATGTCCTGGAATTCACGTAAACGGAGTTTAATCATCGTAGTTGTATATAGGTAGATTTTGACCTTCTAGAATCTCATATGGTAGTTTTTTATCTGTCCCATATATAATGAAATGTGGTGTGTCTCCTATAGATTTATTTATAGATCCATTAATTGAGGCTTCTACTCTTGGAATCCAATCATCCCAGCTTGCATAATTTTCATTGAGAATGTGTCGTAGTACATCTAATACTTTTTTGTTTTGTCTCTCTACTAACCCATTGGATGCTGGGTGATAGGCTAAAACGTTAACCTTTTTGATATTGTATTGTTTACATATTTCTTGTAAGATATCAGAATTAAATTCTCCTCCATTATCACTTATTAGTACCTTTGGGGTAGTAAAGCGACATATCACATTATCTATTATTGCCTTTGCTACTGTCTCTGCTGTTTTATCTTTAATTGGGGCCAAAATTACATAACGGGAAAAATGATCCCTTGCTACGAATAGGTATTGGTTATTATTGTATGATAATGGCATCTTGAGTAAATCAACCGCGACAACGTCCCATGGTTGACGTGGTACAGGGTAATTACCCATCGGTGCAGGTGAACTTGGGTATCCTTTGTGTTTTGCACATGATTCGCATGTCTATGTGATTGTTTATATCTTTTCTTAATGATGGCCGAAAATATAACAACTGGGCTTGTTTGAATATGCTATCCTTTCCAGGATGTCCTGCATGTGGGCTATCGTGTATCATTCGTAATACTTGGGGTATCATGTCATTACGTACTACCAATTTGTTATTATTTCTTCGGCGTTCTGGTTGTTCTGGGTTGATCTTGTATAAGGCATTATTGGTTATTGTGAATTGTTCTAGTGGTACATGTAGTATGGGTAATTGTATGTCATCTCCACTTTCTAACTTGTATATAACTTTAGACCATGTTGGATCAAGTCTTTGTGCTTTTGCGATTTCATCGTGGTTTGGGATGCCTCCTTTCAGATCTAATGCCGCGACCTGAATTGTTTTCGGGTTCCTGGATAATGCGTCGGCTACTAGATTCATTTTGCCTTGTATATAATAAATATGTACATTGTAGTTTTCGACTGTACATTTCCATCTTGCTCTCCTCCCAGACAGGAGTTTTTCTTTAAACATAGCCACTAGCGGTTTATGGTCGGTGAATAAGTGTATTTCGTAACCATATACCGGTACCAAATCTCGAAACTTTTGTAATGTAAAAACCACTGCAAGTGCCTCTAAGTCTGTAGTGCAATAATTTTTCTCTGCACCCTTTATTTGTCTGCTGGCAAATGCAATTGGTTGATTCTGTCCTCTTTTATCTTCTTGCATCAATACAGCCCCTAATCCTTTAACTGATGCATCTATACAAATAATAAATGGTTTTGTGATATCCGGATATGCCAGACATGGTGCATTTGTTAGTTTAATTTTTAATTTGTTAAATGCTTGTTTTTGTTCTTCTTCCCATTGGAATATAGCATCTTTTTTGAGTAGTTGGAATAGAGGAAAGGCTATATGAGAGAAGTGTTGTACGAATGACCTATAGTACCCAGCTAGACCTAAAAACTGTCTAACTTTGTCATTCGTAGTGGGTTCAGGAAAGTCTTTCAGTGCCTGTATTTTGTCATCAGTGGTGTGAACACCATTAGCACTTAGTCTGTGGCCTAAGAATTTTATTTCCTTAAAGCAAAATTTGCATTTAGAAAGCTTAATAAAACCAGCATCACCAAGCTTTTGTAAGAGTATGTCTAATTTCTGGATATGTTCTGTGATATCTTTCGTTGCGATGATAATATCGACAAGATAAACAAATATTCCTTGTCCTAAAATTCCGGACAATATGTAATTCATAAGACGCTGGAATGTGCCTAGGGCTATCCTCAGTCCCATGGGCATCCTTCTATATTGATAGTGTCCTCTGTTTGTGGAAAAGGTAGTGTATTTACGAGACTCCTGATCTACAGGAATTTGATAATAACCACTTAACAAATCGATCGTGGAAAATACATTATTTTCTGGTCCAATATTCTGTAGGAAGTCGCTTAGCAATGGCATGGGAAATCGGTCTGGGATTGTGTGATTGTTTAGTTTATGGTAATCTACTGCCGCACGCATTTCTCCATTTCGTTTGGGCACGAAGAATAATGGGGCATTCCACGGGGAGACTGATGGCTCAATAATTCCAGGTTTTAACATTTCATCGACATACTGGTGTGTGAGTGTAAGCTGAGATTGTGGGATTCGGTAGGCCGGTACAAAAATTGGTGTTGTGTCTGGGTGCACGTTAACCTTGTGATTGATCAGGTTAATACACCCTAATTGTTCTCCAGGTAATGCTACGGTGTCCCTGTGCTTTTCCAATAGGGTTAACGAATCATTTTCTTCATCAGCTTCACCAGAGTGAATCAAACTCTCTTTTATGCTTTCTCTATCCGTAGATTTTATCTCACTTGTGACTTCAGCTAAAACTATTTCCATTACAGGGGCGGGACATTTTTCAGTATTAATTATACAAGTCCTCTTTTTCAACTGTACTTCCCCATTCATGTGATTAATTAGAAATATCTGAGTTTGCCCATCGTCGTTCATCTGACGTAATGCGTTTTCTACTGACAATCCTTTTATTTTACATAATTCTTCTAAGACAAGAACAGTACTATTCCGTAACTTGCTCCTTATGGTAACTTTCATATAGGAGTTAGGTGATATAACTTAATCATTGGTGAGATTGGCGGGAAAAACTGATAAATCAGTACCGTTACCTGGGTTTCTAGTCCTGAAGGCTGGGGGGGGGGGGTAGTGTGAATGGATCTATACACTCATCTGTTTGTGTATGTTTGTTTAAGCTTTTAATATTACCAATTCTTTTTGGTTCTGTTTACTAATCGATGAGGACTCTGATGGTATTTCCTCTATGAATTCATTATCAAAGTCTATTCCATTCATTTGTGGGAGTAAAGTTATTTTCTCTGTTACATATGAGCTTCAATTGCTAAGTTTTCAACGATATAAAAAAATGCAGAGATTGGTCTTGTAGTCTCAGTGAAACTGATGTTTAACCGTATCATATCTTTTACTGTGATTTGTTTGCCATCTACTGTATATGAGTCTAAATCAGATTCTTCCAGGAAAGTTACTTTCTTATTTCTAAAAATTCTATTTGTTTCTTCTTGTGTTATTAAGTTCACTGGAGAGCCTGTGTCTAAAAATAAGGAAACTTTTTGATCCTCACATACAGCTGGTATCAAGATACCCTCATTTCCCAACATGCCTCCTATGTGAATTTTAGACTTGCTTTTCTTTAAGTTTGTTCGTTTTGTGTCGCGACTTCGTCTTCCCCCGATTTGAAAATAGACACTAGTTTTTCTACTGTTTTGCAGTTACTGGTCTAATGCCCTTGGCACCGATGATGTCTACAGTAGGGACCAAATCCTTGTGTCTTTTGTCTATCCTCTTTTGTTTTGATCATTCATTCATTCTTTGTGTGTCTTGGTTTTGCACAGTAATGACGTAGAATGGACCTAACTCCTGACTGATCTACGAGATGACTTCCCATATTTAGTGGTGTCTGTGGTGTGAAAACTTACGAAACTGCCTGTAGCCTGGTGTTTGTGATCGTAGCCTCGACGCGTTTGGTTGTTTGCTCTGCCTGCTTTCGGGTCACGATCGATTTTGTTCTCTGTTTGGGGTAGTTGTAGCTGTTTTCACAGCTGATGCTGTCTCAGACACTCTCATTCTACTAGAATGTGATTGTGTTTCGACAATTCATGGTTTGCTACACTGCATCTCTATCTCGTTTTTTAAGTCTAGTAAGCACATGCCTGGGGTGTACGCGATCGTCTTGGCGATCTTAAGGGTCCTATCAGGTAATTTACACAAGGCAGCTACATAACCAATGATGTCCACGACGAGGTCTGGGGACATCTTTCCATCTCCTGTTATCCAGTTTGAGTTTTCTAAGGTAGCTAATAATGTTCTTTTGATCGTGGAGACATCAGCAGTTATTTTACTGAGCACATGATTTGTAGTGTGCTCCCTTACAAGACCTCCAGAAAATTTCTTCAAAAATTCAGTTTTAAACTCATGTCTTAGCTCAGATAAGCTTGTCTGACCTAAGCAAGTTTCCTGCCGGGCATCTTTCCTGACTAATCCAAGAGGAAAAAATAGCCGTATTCTCTTGTTCATCTGTAATGTGCCTTTTTACGAAGGTCTGTTCGCATTGATTAACCAGTGAAATGACATCAATGTGATCTTTTTCTGTGCCAGAGAATTTCGGGGCAGTTTTATCTTCATGATAAACGTATATCTGAGTTTGATCCGTGGTATTCATCATCACTGGTTGCTCTGTTAATTTAACTTGGACTTATTTATCGTTGTGTGAGGGAATAGTGGAATAGGTTTTCCCTGAACGATGAACTATGTCAAGTATATTTTCATAGGTATGCAAAGCAGAGACTAAGTCCTCACTCGCTACATCAAAGGGGGTTTGCCAATCATCATCATCATCATCATCTAGAATTGAGGTATTAGTTTCTTTATCTTTAGTTTGCAGTGAATTTTGTAGGGTGGGTGTGTTGCCCTGGTGCTCTCCTAAGTGTGTATCCGCAGTGGGCGCTAACTGTGTATCATCTGGTACTAACACGGGTGGAGGTGAAAATATTCTTGTCATATCACTCAGCTAAAAAGAATTCATGTTGCTAAGGTATGGTGTTATGAAATACGTCTTTTGTTTATGTTCCAACTAAATAAATGAGTAAATGAGTTGTAATGAATGATAGATAGTGAGTGTATAGGTGTATATATAAAAATAAGTAAAGGAGGTGAGTGTACCTAATTTAAGCACCCACTTGATACAGATAGCCACTCTGAGAGGCGAGCCGTAAGCATCTGTCGATCTTGGAAGATAAATGCAGAGTTTAATGAAGATCTCCTCTCGATAATTCTAAGGCTGTGTTGATGGACGATATTACTCAGGAAATTCCGTGGCCTGATGAATGTAGTGGTTAACGGCTTTAGTCACAGGCGAACCTCACCATAGAACGTCGTATTCCCACTCAATACTGTGAATATAAATGAGTATGAGTAGGAGCTATGTGAATAATGAGTAACGAGTAGTGGGTGAGAAGTGCCTGGCGTCAGTCACACGTTGATTGGCGTGGCGTCGCGCATCTCAGTGAACACGCATGGTGATGTCGTCTCAGCAGATACACATCGTGACGTCGGCTTCCCACTCTGGTAGCTGTGGTGGGTAACTGAGTAGTGATGAGTAACCTGAGTGAGGAAAGGTGAGTGAGATGCGTTATAAATGTGGCTCTGGTGTTTTACCGTGTCGTCTTGACCTCTGTCAGCAGTGGAGGTAGGGGGGCTGTAGGAGAGAGCGTTGGGGATCTAGTGCTTGTTGCTTTGTTCTTGCTTTTCGTTTACTTGTTTTGTTTTTTATTCTTCTTGCTGCTGCTTGAAGTTGCGTGAAGAAGATTATAGAGTTGTCTTGTAGACTTGTTATTTGTAGTTAATCGTAGAGCTTGTTGATCCTCACTCGTAACTCGTCGTTGCTACTGTATGCTTGTAGACTCGTAGGCTCGTAGACTCGTAAACTCGTTCTTCTTATTGTATACTCGCTTGTGGTTACTTGATCGTAGAATTGTAGTTTCTTGATAATGTAGAATCAGCTGTAGAACTGGAGCTGATTTTTGTTACAGTTTCACCTGCTTTTGTAGAGATGAAGGTTCGTAGGCGTAAAGTCGATCGTTACTGTGCTGCCACCATTTATTGTTTGAACTTCGTAGCCACTATTTATATTATATATATATATATATATATATATATATATATATATATATATATATATATATATATATATATATATATATATATGTAACTCTTTAGTCTTTTACTTCGTAACATTTAAGTCTTGAGTTTTGGTTAAAGTTATTTTGGTAATCGAAGTGCAGGAGGAGTTAAAGATGAGTACAGGGAGTTGATCTTGATTTATTATCTTCAGAGAAAGTCTAAATTGAGCAGCGTATGTATTACATGTGACTTAATATACTAACGATGTCTAGTTGGACCCTTCTTCATATTTGATCATATTTGATCTCGCCACTACCTGCCGGTTCTATGGCCAGCCTCTTTCTGAGCTCTGATTGCTACATTCTCGTTTAGCAGGGGTCGTGTCACGTGTGCTATAGTGTCGTGGAAACATCTAGAACACTGTACAGTATGTCTGTGTGTATGTACAGCTTCCGGTGCACGACCAGCATTCCTTCACTTTAAGAGTTGCAAGCCAATTTCCTTTTCCCACACCTTGTCTGCTGCTCTGTCTAGCTGTCTATCTATATGTCTGTCTGTCTATATATGAGGTTTATTATTATAATATGGAGTCCTGACAGAGAGAGAGAGAGAGAGAGAGAGAGAGAGAGAGAGAGAGAGAGAGAGAGAGAGAGAGAGAGAGAGAGAGACCAAAATGAGAATGATGGCTTTTAAAACAGTGTAATGGAATGATGTTTCCCATTAATTTACTTGATTACTTCCCTCTCTCTCTCTCTCTCTCTCTCTCTCTCTCTGCAGCAGTTCAATTTTGTTGATGGTTGTGTTTATTCTTTACTACGTATTCCTATAATTGCTTGCTTCCCCACCCCTCTTCCCTTCCTCTTTAGTCTTCCTTCATTTTCCATATCCGTTTGTGTTGCCTACTTTAATTCAGTTTTTAAACCATCTTCAGTTTGTTTTATTCTCTCTCTCTCTCTCTCTCTCTCTCTCTCTCTCTCTCTCTCTCTCTCTCTCTCTTGTGTGTGTGTGGGGTGGGTATCTTATTTTGCTCGTATATGTCTTTCATCCTGCTGTTGATTTCTGTTCTGAAATAAATTCTGATTTCTACTTAATTTATTTTCCTTCAACTTTGTATGTTTTCTTGTTACTTTCCCTAGTCTTTCTCCTTTTCTATTCACCTTTCTTTTTAAGCTTTAGATCATTATATTCCTTAAACTTGGGTATGCAGTCTCTAAGACTTTTGTCTCTTCTGCATTCATCATCATCATCATCATTATGACGAGAGTACAAGCTTACAGTTGTTTACGCTGCGTCGAAAGTTCCAGAGAAAATCAGTTTATCGGAATGGGGACGTGAATAAATGAAGAAAGGAATATCCGTGTTCAGTCCCCTCCCCCTTATTTGCAGTGGGAAGCTGGAGGATGCTTGAGACGCCAAGTGTTTGAGGTGAGACCACCATATCCGTACACCGACACAAAGATAATTGGTGGTCGGGGTTGGGGTGAGGAGGACCGGAGGGAGAGGAGGGGACGTCCATCTCCCTATACACCACTGCCACCCAGTTAAGTCATCGTTTCCCCAGGGATGATGAGGATGACTTTAATGATGGTCCCAGAGAAATTTGATATCCATTATTTTGTTTTTATTTACAACAGGAAACCATTATGGGTGATAACCATATAACCAAATTATGGCGCCTGGTGGTTTAATGGGTAATTAAGGCGCTCCAATCGGATTGAGCCGGTGAAGGTTTATATCCAAGGGGTGGTTGAGTTTATTGCTCATATGATGCCACTCAGGGATGATTGAGGCTGGTCACTCTCATCTTAAATGTCAGGACCATCTTGCCTAGCCCTGGCTCCTACTCTTCTCATGGGGAGAAGTAGGATTGGATGATGGATGGATGGATTTACTATTGGAAAGAGTTGTAGACGGAATCTGTACCTCACAATAATCGCCAGAGCAGCTTAATGAGGTGAAGTTCGTTCGTCGGTATGGTTTCGCCTGCAATCAATGAGCGGATATAAGCTCTTTGACCTCGTTCACATTGGTCACTTTATTTTCATCTGACGGAACTGGGTGTCTCTTACAATCTGCATTTTAGGACATGGATGAATGAAATTTGATGTCTTATCCATGAGGTAGGAATAAGTCTCTTCAGTTACCAGTCAAACCAACCCTCCAGTCTGACTACCGCTCTACCATCAGCTGAGCTGGAAGGAGCCAGGGATCTCGGTTAGGTTAGAGTGAACAGGTACCCTGATGATAGTATCGCCTGTGTTGGTGTGTTCCTGTTTTTCTTTCTCACCCCGTCTACATCTCTTCAGTCCGCTGACATAACTTGCGCTCTGTCCTACTATTTCCCCAGGACTGTACTCAACTTAGGATGGATTTTAAAAACTGATTATATTATAACATTCTTGAACGATTTCTATACTATGGTGCTCTTAATCGGAATAGAATCTCGTGGAGAAAACAAAGTATATACAAAAATGACGTCCCCGTACTGGAAAGATTGAAGGGTTAAAATGCTGAAGTTACTGGACAGATATATTATGATGATGATAGTAATAGTGATGAGCAAAGAGACCAAGAATAAATGAAATTGATGTCACCGTACTGAAGGGATTAAAATACTCGGTGTTGGGTCGTGATGATGATGGTGATGACCAGTGCACAGAATTGGTCCCTTAACAAATATTTATTCATTATTAGTTCCCTCTTGGGCAAACAGGGACACACCAGAATGCAGTAGGCTCTTAGAGCCCGGCATCTTGTTTAGTATTCACTTGATCGCCTTTAATTCTAATGCAGGGAAAATGGCAGTGTCTCTCTCTCTCTCTCTCTCTCTCTCTCTCTCTCTCTCTCTCTCTTTCTTTCTTTTGAAGTTGAATGATTTGCAGTTTTTTTAATATTTTGTCTTTTTTTTCAGTGAAGCGGTGTTTTTCCTTTATTTTGTACGAAATTTGTTAGATGTGTGTGTGTGTGTGTGTGTGTGTGTGTGTGTGTGTGTGTGTGTGTGTGTGTGAATTTTACATTACCGTGTAGTAGAATTATTAATCTTTAGCCCCTTCAGTCTGGTGACAGTTGTTTTTACTGTATTCTTCTTTACTTCCAGACGATTTATTTGACTTAGGAAATGTTTCGCTTGTGGAGGGAGTTATTGAAGATTCAAAACAACACCTCCAAATCTAACATTCTCTCCAAAATTTAAGGACGTAGACTGGAAGCAGCAAGACTAATAGTAAAAGTACGCCATCATGTTAAGGGGAGTAATATACTGCTGGTCCTTGTAGTTTTTCTTCGTCTCTCTTTTTTTTTTTTTTTCAAACCCTTTCATTCCAATTACATGTTCAGGTATTAGTTTATCATTTGTATCTCCAGACAACTATATTCACCTCAAGCCGGCGTCACACTGCGCCAAAAGCGTTTTACATGTTGGCCGTTTTTGCGAGCTGCTAGCCAACATCACGAACAGTGGCCGAGAGTTGGCGTCCGAGGAGAAATGGGTAACAAAATTGCTGCATGTTACTACGAGTACGATTAGTACTCAGGTGAACCAAATATCAGTGTCGTATACGAAAATAAATTATTATATTGCAGTACGAGACAATAATTTTTAGTAGTTGTGCTTCCTATTTTTTTTTTTTTTTCTGGTGTCAAGTAATCATTATTCTAACCACCCTCGATTATTCCTAAACACCCTTCACCATGCCTTCTGTGTCACCTCCTGAACTTAACAATTTCAGTATTCAGGCGTTAGAAGGACATCACCAATTGCCAGAGCCACAAGACTGTTCGTTAGAGCTTCTCCCGTCGCAGCATCTATGACGAATCCCATCTGCCTGTGTTGTTGTCAGGCAGGGTGCGACAAATCACGCCGCTCTCCAGTGTGACGGTCGTTTCGCTTTGTTTGCCATTTCGCTCAAAAAAACGACTGACATGTTTGCCAAAAAATGCCCAATGTAGCGCCAGCTTTAAAAAAAAGAAAAAAGAACCGAATGCATTAGGTAAGTTCACAGATTTCGTTGACCCCGTCTCTCTCTCTCTCTCTCTCTCTCTCTCTCTCCCTTTTCCCCCAGCTTCACTCCAAGTCGAAGAGACAAAGCACAAGCCTAGGAGTCTGAAAACAAATTGTATTATGCTGATTACAAGAGCTTTTTTTTAAACAGCAAGGCACTTTTTTGACCAACAGTGATGCGTTAATGGGAGGAAACTTCGTCTTTCAGTACGATGACGCCAGTTTACTCTTTACTGACGACTTCACTCATCACAGAAAGACCAGCTCTTAGTGGGGCATTAATTTTCAACCCTGTCACTGTATAGTTTGTGCATTCGTGTGCATTCTCTTTTCCTTCCTTCCCTCGACTTCTCCCCATCCTTCTCTCTGTTTCGTTCTCAATTTCTTCCCTTCTTCTCTGTATGTGTCTTCTTCTCTCTTTATATCAACGTTCTTCCCTTTCCCCTTTCTTCTCATTATCTCCCCCTCTTCATTTTATGCCTTCTTCTTCTTTTCTTCTTTTGTTTATTCCCCCTTCTACGTTTCTCTCCCTCTTTCCCCTCTCTTCCTTCCCCTCCTTCCATAAGTGCCTGTGGTGTAAATTACCATTCCAGAGGGACCGTGCACCTCTCATTATGGTCACGCCTCTCTCTCTCTCTCTCTCTCTCTCTCTCTCTCTCTCTCTCTCTCTCTCCACTCTTCCTAGCCTAATTCCCTTACCTTCGTTACTTCTTAATTCCCTCCTGTGTGTCTTCATTCTTGCATTCCGCTATTCCTGTCGTCCAGTTTTTTTTTCTTTTTTATGTGGGGAAGAAGGAACCAAAGGCAATGAGCCCGCAAAACTGTTCCTTCCAAGAGAAAAACAAAATACAAGAGAGAGCCAAATTCAAGATCCATTCATTTCGAGATGCTTTGACACACTGCGTTTGAAAGACTGGAGATCATAGGAAACAGGAAATACAGACAGAGGGAGACAGTTCCAGAGTTGACCTGTTGCATAAATGAAGGACTGGGAGTAACGGTTAACTCTTGCATTAGAGAGTTGGACAGAAAAGGGGTGAGAGTTTGCTGCCAGACGGGTGCTACGCGCCCGTCGTAGAGGTGGAGGAACGCATGCAGACAGTTCAGAGGAACAGTGACCATTAAAGCAGCGACAGAAAAGAGATAAAGATGCAACATTGCGGCGAAGAGACAGAGGTTGAAGGGAGTCAGTAAGAGGAGGAGAGTTAATGAGACGAAAATCCTTTGACTCCACCCTATTGAGAAGAGCTGTATGTGGGGAGCCTCCCCACACTTGAGAGTTGTACTCCACACAGGGGCGGATAAAACCCCCGTATAGAGTCAACAATTATGCAGGGCCAAAGAAGGAAAGGAGTCGGCTTAGCACACTCAATCTTTTGGAAGCAGATTTTACAAGAGATGTAATATGATCTTTCCAAGACAAGTCCCGAGCAAATGAAACCCCAGGCATGTTCAACGATGATGCAGAATTAAGTTTAGTATTATTAAACCCAAGTGGGTATACCTGTGGAAGATTTTGTCTGGTTAATAGGTGCAAAAACTGAGTCTTTGATGCATTAAAAACAACAAGATTATTTTTACCCCAGTCAGAGATACGAGCCAAGTCAGACATTAGGTGTGCCATAGCCTCATCCCTTGCCTGTTGAAGTAACTGCTGAGATGGGCGTTGTGGGAATCGAATGGAAAGATGAAGGGTGGAGTCATCAGCGTATGAGTGGATATGGTTAGATGTACAGCTTAGAAGGTCATTGATGAATAAAAGGAAGAGAGTTGGTGATAGGACAGAGCCCTGAGGAACACCACTGTTAATAGATCCAGGCGAAGAACGATAGCCGTCTACAACAGCTGCTATAGAATGACCAGAAAGGAAGCTAGAGATGAAGGCACAGATAGAAGGATAGAAACCGTAAGAGGGCAGTTTGGAAATTAAAGATTTATGCCAGACTCGATCGAAAGCCTTTGAGGTGTCAAGTGCAATGGCAAAGCTTTCGCCGAAGTCCCGAAAGGAGGATGACCAGGAGTCTGAAGGGTAGGTAAGAAGATCGCCTGTGGAGCGTCCCTGACGGAACCCATAATGACGATCAGAAAGAAGGTTGTGATAGGAAAGATGCTTTAAAATTTTTCTATTACGAATAACTCAAAAACTTTTGAGGTACAGGATGTTAAAGCAATTGGACGATCACCCTTCTTTGGGACCGGCTGAATGAGAGCAAACTTCCAGCAAGAAGGAAAGGTACAAGTTGACAGACAAAGGCGAAAGAGTTTGCCTAGGCAGGGTGTAAGCACAGAAGCACAGTTCTTGAGAACAACAGGAGGGACTCCATCAGGCCTATATGCCTTATTAGTACTGAGGCCAGCATTGGCAGAAAATACATCCGCTGAAGACATTTTAATGTTAGCCATGAGGAAGTCAGAGGGGGAAGTGATGGAGGAACAGCACCGGAATCGTCTAAGGTGGAATTGGAGGAGAAAGTCTGAGCGAAGAGATCTGCTTTATCAGTAGTTTACCGCTCATTCTGTCTTGCCATCCTGTCTCATGTCCTCCTTCATTGTTTTCTTCATTCACTCTACATCCTACAGCCATTGACAAAAGTTCACCTATTAATTCACTATTATCATCACTCTTAAAGTATGTCCGTCAACTTTCCTTTGCATCATATCAGGGAAAGTGTTCAGTGGGCAGAGAAATATACCAGGCCTCTCCCAGATTAAGAAAATTTGCCAGCAGTGAAAGAACAGAGGTATAAGAGATGAATAATTAGCCCAACTATTGTCCCCGACTGTACCTGCCTTTTTTTCTCCTTTCCTCCCTTCTTTCAATTTTCATCCTCTTTCCTTTCATCAACTCTCTCTTCCCTCCCTCCCTCCAGTCCTTCACTCATTTAATCTATATTCTTTGTTTTCTGTTGATCTTTATTTTTTTATTTATGTTTTTGCATCTTGCACTTCCTTGGACGTCATTCATATTCTGCATTCTTCGCTTTTCCCCTTCACCCTTTCTAACACCCATCAGCTGTTCTTCATGTCTTCCAATCCTCTTTTGTCTGTTTTTTTTTTCTTTTGTTTTACGTCTCTTCCTTCTTTCTGTTCATTTTTTTCTTTCCTCTGTCCTTTGTTATTTTCTTTAGTCCTTTCCTCATTCTTTCTGCTTTTTATGTCTTCTTTCGATTTTTCTCTATTTCTATCTGTATTATTTCTTTTATCCACTTAATTTACTTTTCCCTTGTTCACTCCTTCATTTTTTTAAATTTCATTATATCCTCCTTCCCTTCCTTTTCTTATTTTATTTTCAGTGCCCTCCTATTCTTTTCTTCATCCCACTTCCCCCATCATTCTGTCCACCATCATTATTTCTCCTTTCTTTCTTTCCTTTCATTTTTTACCTCTTCCTTCCCCTGGGCCATAATTTCCTCTTGTCCTTCCTCATTACCCGCTTCCTGTTTTTCTTACATCCTCTCTCTCCTCTCAAAGTTTCCTTCATTCTTCCTTGTCTCCTTCAATCCTTCCCCCTCCCTCTATTTTTTCCCTTTCTCCTGTTACTTCCTCAATCCTTCAGTTACTACCTCACTTCTTCATTGTGTCATTCCTCTAGTTTTTATTTTCCCCCTGTTTCCTTTGCTCATATTTACTGTCTCATCCATTTGCTTGTTGCCTATTGTTTTCCGTGCTCCATTGTTCTCTGCGTCTCGTTTATCTTCATTCATATCATCTTTCTTTCTTTGCTTTCGTTTCCTCTTTTCTCTTTCTCCATCCTTCCTTTCCTCCCTCCTTCCAATCATCTCTCTCTCTCAATCCCATACTTATTCACTCCCTCCCTCATCTCTTGTATTTATACCTCCCATCTGTCTGTCCTTCCTTCTCTGCTGGCTTTCCTTCCTTTCTCTTTGTTCCCTTCATCTCTTCTTTCCCTAACTCCATTTTCCTCTCTATCCTTCTGTCTTTCTTCCCTCCCTCTGTTCTTCACATTTTCATATCCATAATTTCAACAATTCTTCCAATTAATTCACATCTGTTTCTGTTTTCAGCTTTCCTCTCTCCTTCCCTTCACCACTCTTTCTCATCCCTTTCCTCTCCTCCACCATTCCTTGTCCTCCCCTTCCTTCAGCACACCATTCCTTCTTTTCCTCTTCCCTCCATCATTCCTTCTTTTCCTCTTCCTTCCCTCCACCATTCCTCCTCCCCATCCTTCCCTCCACCATTCCTTCTTCGCCTCTTCCTTCCCTCCACCATTCCTTCGTCACCTCTTCCTTCCCTCCACCATTCCTTTTCGTCTTCCTTCATTCCTTCCTTCCATCCTTCCCTCCCTCCCTCCCTCCCTCCCTCCCTCCTTCCTTCCTTCCTTCCTTCCTTCCGTGTGCGCCTCTGTCCTTCACGTTCTCATCACTACAATTGCTGCAGTTCCTCCAATTGGTCCTTATCAATTTTTGCATTCATTTCCGTCACTTCTTCCCTTCTTCGTTCCTTCTATTCCCCTTCCTTCCCTCCCTCTGTCCCTCACATTCTCATTACTACAATTCCTACACTTCCTCCAATTAATCCCCATCTGTTTGTGCGTCCTCCTTGCCTCTCTCCTTCCCTCATTAGTTCTCTGCCTCGCTTTATTCTCCTCTCCCTCTTTGCCTCCCTCATTAGTCTTTCGCTTCAGTCCTTTTCCTTCTTCCTCCTTCACATCCTTTCTCCTTCCATCCTTTATTTATTTCGTCATAGCTTCTTTGCTTAAGACCCTCCACCAGAGCAGATTAATAGCTTAATCACTTCGCTCCAATGCCGTGTTTTGCCATATTATTCCTGTTCTTTCTGGAAACTTGTATTCCACTAAGGAGAGACCCCCCCTGGCGGGCTCAGCGAAGTGGTCGCTTCACCCCCGTCTCTCTAGTGACCACTTCGCGGTCAAGGTCACGTTACCTATGGCTCCACTTCCGCCTCCCCTTCGCCCTCCGCCTAGGTGTAATCTCCGCAGGGCTGACTGGCCGGCTTTTAACCGTGCGTTAGCTGCGGCCTTTGGGGTGTCTCCTCTTGTCCCGGACCTCGAGAGTCGAGCGGATCAGGTAGCCCGCACTTTTTCCCGGGCTGCCTCTTACTCTACCACTGCAACGACGATCCACGCAGTGCTATCGGGACGGCTGGATTTACTGCGACAGAGTCAGGGAGTTGAATCACAGGCTCAATGCGGCGTGCAGGCAGTACCGATGGCGCCGTACATCCCCGCATCTTCGGTACCTGGCCACTGTCACGCACCATATGACGTCGGAGAAGCGCTGCCTTAAGGAAGAGGTGTGGATTAGATGGTGTCGTACCTTGGATTCTCACTCTGCTCTCCGTGAGATGGGGAGGAGAATCTGGTCCATCTCTGATCCATGTCCTCCTCACCTGCCGTCACACCCTGACCCTGCTGCTGAAGCCAGCTGTCTCGCGCAGCACTTCGCAGACTGTTCTGCTTCCCACAATCTTCTGCGATTCGTCTGAGCCCTACAGGAGCAGTTGTCAGCTTCTCGTGTCGCTGCTGTTCAGGTTGCCTGTGCCACACCTGACCCTTTTGATCCTCCTATCACCAGCGGGGAGGTTCATAAGGCAGTACGACACAGGACCAACACTGTGCCTGGGCTCGACGGGCTCACCTACTTGGTTTTGTCCAATGCTGGAGATTGTGTTAGTGATAGACTACTTGATCTGTTCAACCTCTCGTGGTCTGAGGGCCGTTTGCTGAGGTCGTGGAAGACAGCTGTCATCCACTCGATTCCCAAACCTCATGATCCAGGCACCATGCGCCCTATCTTGGTTCTTAGCTGTATGGCTAAGATGGTGGAGAGGGTTGTGCATGCTTACCCCGCCTGGTGTCTGGGACCGTTGCACCCAAAGATTTTTGCATACCATCCTGGCAGGAGTGCTTCTCACTTCCTCGCTTCTTTCCTTGGGGAACTTCTAGGTGGATGGGGGATGGCTGTCTTCCTCGACCTCGAGAAAGCCTTTGAGCTGGCTAGCCCCCTTGCCATCCAGGCAGCCCTTGTGGACCAGGGAGTCGGGGGGTAGACTCCTATCATGGGTAGGGGATTTCTTTCTGAACCGGACGGCGGGGGTCAGATCTCAGGGACAGTTCTCCCCATTTTATCACCATCACAACGGCACCCCCCAGGGGAGCATTCTCAGCCCCTTGCTCCTTAACGTGCTGGTGGAGGGGCTACTGGTGGTGGATTATGGCCCCAGTGTGACACTGATCATCAATGCAGACGATTAGGCACGTGTCTTTTCGAGGGGGGACAGTTTCATCTAGATGCCTGTTGCTCTCTCTCGGCTGCATGCCAGGTGCAGTGACCTCGGGCTGAAGGTCAACCTCGAGAAGACTAAGTGCCTACCTTTCGGTCTCCGTCCTCCAGACTGACCTCTCTTGCTTGGTGGCCACAGCATCGAGCTTGTCACACTCCACCGTTACCTGGGGGTTTATTTCAACAGTCGCCTCACGTTCGCCAGGCATGTGAAATACCTGCGAGAGCGGGCCACCACACGCACTTCCGCTGTCCGCTACCTTTTTTGCTGCAGTCTAGGAGCATCTTAAGCTGTCTTACACACCTTCTATGCTCATGCCATCCGCTCCCTTGTGGATTATAATGCGATATGTTTTACTGGTCTTGCCCCACCTACCTCCCAGTCCTTGCAGGTGCATCACAATGAAGCACTCCAAGTTATGCTGCATCCTCCATGCTGGACCATGTTAGTTAACCTGCGCCTAGAGAGTGGGTTTCCATCGCTTGCCCACAGAACTGCTTTGTGTGTGACAGCTGAGACGCTCCATTTAGTGCATCACCATCTGCACATACCTGTCTCTGTTCTAATGTGGCATCTAGCAAGCAGGCCCCCTGACCTGCTCCCCCACCGTGATTGGGCTAGTGCCACTACAGCTTTATTTCAAGACTTTGGTGTGGCATCGGAGCTGTGCAGCAATCCTGATCTAGACTGTCCATTTTGTTTTAAATTTATTTATTTTTTAATGCGAGGAAGAAGGAACAAGCTCGCAATTGTTGTTCCTTCCAAGAGAAAAACAAAATACAATCTATCTATCTCTCTATCTATTGCCAGACGCCTCAATCCCGTTTGGGGTGGCCACAAACAAATCGCCTCCAAGTCGCCCTGTCCCCCGCCATTTCACTGCCCTGCTCCCAACTCACACCCCCCTCTCTCATATACCTCTCCACCCCATCCCTCCATCTCATCCTCGGTCTCCCCCTCCCTCTTCCACCCTCCACCTTACTCACATACACTCTCTTCGTCAGTCTTTCACCCTCCATCATCTCCACATGGCCAAATCACCTCAGTGTGCTCCTCACAACGCTTCCTATCACATCCACATCCACACCACAACGCTCCTTTATATCCTCATTCGTCAGCCTGTCTCTCCACGTGACTCCACAGGCTCCTCTTAAATAACTCAAAATACAAGAGAGACCCAAATTCAAGATCCGATCATTTCAAGACACCTGGACACACTGCGTTTGAAAGACTGGAGATCATAGGAAGCAGGAAATACAGACAGAGGGAGACAGTTCCAGAGTTGACCTGTTGCATAAATGAAGGACTGGGAGCAATGGTTAACTCATGCATTAGAGAGTTGGACAGAAAAGGGATGAGAGTTTGCTGCTAGACGGGTGCAACGCACACATCGTAGAGGTGGAGGAATGCATGCAGACAGTTCAGAGGAACAGTGACCATTGAAGTAGCGATAGAAAAGAGATAAAGATGCAACAGTGTGACGAAGAGACAGAGGTTGAAGGGAGTCGGTAAGAGGAGGAGAGTTAATGAGACAAAAAGCCTTTGACTCCACCCTATTGAGAAGAGCTGTATGTGGGGAGCTTCCCCACACATGAGACTTGTACTCCACACAGGGGCGGATAAAACCCCTGTATAGAGTCAACAATTGTGCAGGGGTAAAGAAGGAATGGAGTCAGCTTAGCACACCCAGTCTCTTGGAAGCAGATTTTACAAGAGATGTAATATGATCTTTCCAAGATAAGTCCCGAATAAATGAAACCCCAAGCATGTTCAAGGATGATGCAGGATTAAGCTGAACATTATTAAACATTAGTGGGTATACTTGTGGAAGATTTTCTCGGGCTGATAGGTGTAAAAACTGAGTTTTCGATGCATTAAAAACAATCAGATTATTTTTACCCCAGTCAGAGATACAAGCCAAGTCAGACAGTAGGTGTGCCATAGCCTCATCCCTTGTTTGTTGAAGTAACTGCTGAAATGGACGTTGAGGGAACCGAATGGAAAGGTGAAGGGTGGAGTCATCAGCATAAGAGTGGATAGGGTTAGATGTACAGCTTAGAAGGTCATTGATGAATAAAAGGAAGAGAGTTGGTGATAGGACAGAGCCCTGAGAAACACCACTGTTGATAGATCTAGGAGAAGAACGATGGCCGTCTACAGCAGCGGCTGTAGAACGACCAGAAAGGAAGCTAGAGATGAAGGCACAGATAGAAGGATAGAAACCGTAAGAGGGCAGTTTGGAAATTAAAGATTTATGCCAGACTTGATCGAAAACCTTAGAGATGTCAAGTGCAATGGCAAAGCTTTCGCCAGAGCCTCAAAAGGAGGATGACCAGGAGTCTGAAAGGTAGGTGAGAAGATCACCAGTGGAGCGTCCCTGACGGAACCCATACTGATGATCAGAAAGAAGGTTGTGACAGGAAAGATGCTTTAAAATTTTTCTATTAAGAATTGACTCAAAAACTTTTGAGATACAGGATGTTAA
Organism: Coenobita brevimanus; assembly: GCF_032717465.1. Classification (NCBI taxonomy): domain Eukaryota; kingdom Metazoa; phylum Arthropoda; class Malacostraca; order Decapoda; family Coenobitidae; genus Coenobita; species Coenobita brevimanus. The sequence goes on from NC_136982.1 coordinate 24,954,704, forward strand.
AGCAATTGGACGATAGTTAGAGGGTTGGGAATGGTCACCCTTCTTTGGGAATGGCTGAATAAGAGCAAAGTTCCAGCAAGTAGGAAAGGTATAAGTTGATTGACAAAGGCGAAAGAGCTTGCCTATGCAGGGTGTAAGCACAGGAGCACAGTTCTTGAGAACAACAGGAGGGACTCCATCAGGCCCATATGCCTTATCAGTATTGAGGCCAGCAATGGCAGAAAATACACCAGCTGAAGAAATTTTAATGTCAGCCATGAGGAAGTCAGAGAGGGGAAGTGATGGAGGAACAGCACCAGAATCGTCTAAGGTGGAATTGGAGGAGAAAGTCTGAGCGAAGAGATCTGCTTTATCAGTAGAAGAAATAGCTACAGAACCATCAGAGTAGAAAAGAGGAGGGAAGGATGATGAGGTAAAGTTGTTAGGATGGCTTTTGGCAAGGTGCCAGAAGAAGTGCGAAGAATTCGAGTTGGAGAGTTGTAAGCATTTCATACGGATGACATTATTTTTATCTGAGCGAAGAACAAACTTGACATGATTCCGGGCAGAAACGTATAAAAGATTTGATTCGTGGGTGAGTTGGCTCTGGTACCTTTTGTAGGCCCTCTCCTTGTTGCGGACAGCATTAGAACAAGCGTGATTAAACCAAGGCTATCTTGCATTAGTCATAGGATATGAGAAAGGAATGTATGCTTCCTTGCCCGAGAGAATAACCTCCATAATGTGCAAGGCACACTCAGATGGCTCCCGGCCATGGAAGCAATAATCATTCCAGGGAAAATCAAAGAAGTACTGCCTGAGGGTGTCATGGGGTTTTTAAAATAAATGCAATTATTAAATGATAATGTTCAGTAATACTGAAGAGCAGGGGCAATGATTGTCTTGCTAAATCAAGCAATGATTACTTTATGCCGGCTTGCTTCGCCGATTCTTTCAGAACGAGAATTTATAAACTTTCTCAACAGTACACAGCAGAGACTAATTACTCACACTTGCTGTTTATTAGTACTGTTAGCCTCTGGAGAAAGTGACTTCATGCCTGACAGTAAATAACTAATACTATTAGTGATATCAGGTTCTTGCTGATGCGTTTACTCCTAGAAGGCACAACGGATTTGAAGCTTAATACAACAAGACTGGCCTAAGTACCTATAAATAGCAAAGCGTTTATGCAAGCTAGGAGCTATAAGTTTAATTGTGGAGAAATGAAACACGAGTTTACAGTACATTAAGCTCAAAGAAAAAGAACTGTTAAATTTATTGATTACAAAGGAATAAATTTAACGTTCCATTTCAAAGTGAATTCAAAATAAAGAGATCGCACTGACTCGCTTACTCAGAAGCTAGCCTCTTAAACCTAGGAAAATACAAAAAGGAAATACTGGTCAATGTAGCGTATCACCAAGGAAGGGTGGGAGCCTGGAGAACTGTAGTCTGGTTGAGTCTGGGTGCTAGAAGACCTCTCTCACTCTCACTACTGGAGCACAGAACCACACTCCGTTGCGACATATAAAGGACTCATTCAAATACGATGTGTGGGGTAGGATGCCCAGGCCAGCCGGAAGAAGGCGTGGCCAACGGTTGAGGCAAACAGGGGCGAACAATATAGAAGCAATAATATCGCTCAGTAGAGCACTTAATGACGTGCATTAGATCGGTCACTTTTGAAACAGTGACGAATGTTTTGAAAAAAGTATAGCACCGAAATGGAGAGAGAAACGGTTAACTGAACGATACACGTGATACAGTGAGTTTTCCACTAAAGTTCATGGTTTCTCACAAAAGGAAAATGTCGCGAATTTGATTCGTGACATTACGCTCCTTTCAAAATGAAATTTTTTCCTTATGTGAGAAAATTTGTGTATATATATATATATATATATATATATGTACACATCCTAACTCAGTCACACAAGATTCACACTGTGTTGTGTGTGCTATCCTGCTACAGGAGAAAATCACTATCGCCAATGAGCGTAAAAACCTCGTATTTACGTTAATAGAAGCAAGCTTGAGGGAAAAAACTCCGTGACAACGGTGAAAATCCTGTACTCAGGTCAAACTGAGCAAAAGTTCACTACATTTACACTGACAACTAATTGTTGTGTAGCGTGGTGTATGTGATACACGGTGTAGATGTGACAGTTGTAGTGTAACTGTACCTACGTGTAAAATGATAGTAAATATTAATAATATGGCGATGACGAAGGCAGAGGAGAAGAGGCGACAGCGTGCGGCAGACGATCAGCTGGCCCGCACAGCAAAACTGCTACACCCATCACTATACCTGCAAAATCAATTAAGGTGGAGCATCAGAAGTGTCAATGAGACAAGAATTCTTATTATATTACAATTACTCTCTCTGCCTAGCAATCAGTACATGCTACGAAAGGTACGCTCTAGCTGAAAAATACGAGTGACAGCCTAAGCTTCGTACATTCTAGGTCGCCTTTAATTTATTAGATATATTATTAACCAGGAAACGTAGTCCCTGGACGCCGTTGGTCTCGAGGACTTGTGTAGTTTACTGGTTAAACTTAGCTCTACACTTACGATTAGTGTCGGCAAGTTGAGAATCCTTATGCAAACTCGGGCTCGTGTGTCCTCAGACACAGCCTCGGACTGCACACGGGTCCTCAACGTCCCCCTTAACCTAGTGCCTATATTAATATCGGGCAACTGAAAATCCTTGTGCAAACTCGGGCTCGTGTGTCCGCAGACACAGCCTCGGACTTTCCCCCTTAACTTACGGTACATATGTATGTACAGGCCCTGGACATACTGTGTCCTGTGTGGCCAACAGGCGAGATGTCAGGTCTGCACCCACTTCACCACTACTCTGTCTCTCAGCTGACTCAGAGATTACAGGTGTGGTTACAAACGGCACAGGAAGGACATGTCCCTGATTGGTGTTACATGGACACACATTGCAGGAACACACAAAACTATCTATGTCTCGTCCCATCCCTGGCCAGAAAAAGTCAGCTCGGATACGGCCCTGGGTCTTCCTTTTGCCCATGTGACCTCCTGAGGCTGAACAATGACCCCATTCTAACACTGCTAGGCGGTACTTGGCGGGAACGACAAACTGCAGTCGAACCTCGCCCTCGGGTGTTCGTGACTCACGGTAGAGCCGTCCTTGTTTACAAAGGAACTTGGCTCGACCTCCCCGTGAATACTTTATCACTCTACCCTTTTGTTTCTTTTGCACGGCAGCAAGTGTCGGGTCAGAATGTTGTTCTTGTACAACAATTTGGCTACACATCAGATCTTGTGGCGATTCAGTGGTCACTGGGGTGACACAGTCTGGAGCCTCAGCCATGGCTCGTGTTACTGTAGCCAAAGTCTGAGTAGCATCATCTTCGGTGCAACTATCTTTGACACCGGGAATATTGCCTACGATTAGGTCAAATAAAGGTTCTGGCATGACAACTGCAACTGTCGTACCAGTATAAAATGGAGATGCCACCTGGATACATGCCTCAGGGGACAATCTCACTGATCCATCTATAAGGTTAACTTGGATCTGTCGACCTGTGTACTGCTCAGGCCGAACTAGACTCTGCTTGACAGAGCAACCTGAGGATCCATTATCTCTCAGGACCTTCACAGGAATGTCTCCCACAAACCCTGGCTGAACAAGGAAGGCACTGTCACCTGTGGGAGGGCCTGTGGAGGAAGCAGCTAGCCACTGATGAGGCTGCTGAATAGAAGATGAGGCAAACATAGTGCCCTGAGAATTTGATACTTGAGGGGTCGTACTCACGCCTGTGGAGATGGAACATTGGCCATCTGTGGAGGGGGGTTCACTGTCACTGTGGGACTAGTGAACTGTGGGGGAGTACCCGTACTACGAGGGACATGACCACCATGCTGCTGTTGAGGAATGAAGGCTGCGTTCGCCTCCTGCCTCCTATTCACTTGAGCTGGTGGTGAAAAGGACGGTCCCGACGGTTGGTTGCTTGGCTGATACTGCTGCTGGTTAGGGTACCTCTTGTACCTCTTCCACTCAGGTTTCTGAGTGTTTTGCCCCTGGTCCTTCCACTGCGGTTTTGGACCTTGACCATTACTCTGAGAATGGCCTTTTTGCTGGGGTTCAGTCTGAGACGGTTTCCCAGAATTATCAGGTTTTCTGTTCCAGGTATGTTGCTTGCGAGTTTGATACCCGTATGCAGTGAAATACGCGTCAGCCTATTTCACCATTTGGCTGGCATCTCCCACCTGGCAGATCTTAAGCTGAGCCACAAGTTCAGTAGGCCACGACTTTTCTAGCTGCGTGCGCAGCATAAGGTCAATTATCCCCTCACGTGTAGAAGGAGTCCCATCTTTTTCCATCCACTCACCTAAGTAAGCAGTGAGACGGTCGAGGAACTGAACAGCTGTTTCCTTGTCTTAGAGACGAGCTCGCATGAACTGAACTTTGGCGTCATCTACTATGAGACCATACGCCTTAATGAGTGCAGCTTTCATCATCTCATACGTGAGATTGTCTCCACGAATTCTGTGGAGAATATCGAGGGCAGAGCCCTCAAATAAACTAAGGAATTGGAGCCGCTTAGCTGCCTCATCCAGTTGATGCATGTCTGCCATGTCCTCAAAACGAGCTATGTACGGCTCGATTCGCTCGCCTTCCTTGTATGAAGGAAGCTTGATGCGTGGGGTTGCCAGGACATGTGTAGGAAGAGCGCTAGTGGAGCTTTGACCAACTGCACCAGACGTGTCTGAAGCCAAGGAATCTCGCTTGAGCTTCAACATTTCAAATTCATGTTTTTCGTGTGCTTCTCGTTCTGCACGTTCGTGTTCTCGTTCTCTCTCTCGTTCCTCACGCTGTTCTCGCTCGTGTTCTAAGTCAAGTTCGCACTGTTCTCGCTCGTGTTCGCGCTGTTCTCGCTCGTGTTCGCGCTGTTCTCGCTCGTGTTCGCGCTGTTTTCGCTCGTGTTCGCGCTGTTCTCGCTCGTATTCGCGCTCCTTTTCACGCTGCTCTTGCTCATATGCACGCTCTCTTTCACGTTGTTCGCGCTGTTCTCGCTCGTATTCGTGCTGAATCTTACGCTTTTCACGGGCATCATTCTCGCGCTGCTGCTCCTGATTATGCCGTGAGAGTATGTACTCTTTAATATCCTGGGGATCGGTAAGCCCCATGTCTTTGGCTTCCTGTAAAAATACGGTGGTAGCCATGACGCTAATTTACTAAGCAAGCCGAAACTGAGTACTGACTGCTGCTTCGCAAATGAATGCTAATAACACAAGTAAAGAATACAGACACAAGCTAGTGGTAACCAGTCTTATCTAGTTAACTGGCAAAGAATAAAGCAGAAATGCAAATGACTGGGAAGACTCAATAATTAACACAATGGGTACGGCGACTTCCCAGGAGCGAATAAAATCGTCTGGCGTTACCAAGAATAAAGTACTAAATAGAGTTAAGTACTCTGTGGATTAATAAAGCAGAAATTCACTTGCTAAACTAACGGTAAACACCAGTAAGCTTGTGCCTATAGACTTAATGATAAATACCTAAATATGAACGAGTGAGTATTTTCTCATGAATAGCTTTAGAGCTAGGAGTTAATATCCTGGAATGAGGTCGCCAATTGGCACGGGGTTTTTATAATAAATCTATCTATCTATCTATAGCCCGACGCCCTAATCCCGCAAAGGGTGGCCACAGACAAAACGCCTCCAAGTTGCTCTGTCACCTACCATTTGACTACCTTCCCCCCAACTCACCCCCCCCTCCCTCATATACCTCTCAAGTCCATCCCTTCATTTCATCCTCGGTCTACCTCTCTCTCTCTCTCCCTCCACCTCACCTACATACACCCTCTTAGTCAGTCTTTCATTCTCCATTCTCTTCACATGTCCAAACCACCTCAATGTATTTCTCCTAATCTTCTCAACCACATCCACATCCACCCCATATCGTTCCTTCACTTCTTCATTCGTCAACCTGTCCCTCCATGTCACTCCACATGCTCCTCTCAAGTAACTCATTTCCACTGCTCTCACTCTTGACTTGTTCCCCTCTTGCAAGGTCCATGCCTCGCTTCCATACGTCAGGGTAGGGATCACAATACTATCATGTAGTGACTTCTTAACTTCCATACTCACCTCCCTATTTCTCATCACTGCTTTCAGTATACCAACGACCTTCCTTCCCTGCTGTACCCTTTCACGCACTTCATCCCCCAAAGTTCCATAATAAATGCAATTATTAAATGATAATGTTCAATAATACTGAAGAGCAGGGCCAATGATTGTCTTGCTAAATCAAGCAGTGATTACTTTATGCCGGCTTGCTTCGCCGATTATCTCAGAACGAGAATTTATAAACTTTCTCAACAGTACACAACAGAGACTAATTACTCACAATTGCTGTTTATTAGTACTGTTAGCGTCTGGAGAAAGTGACTTCATGCCTGACAATAAATAACTAATACTATTAATGATATCAGGTTTTTGCTGATGCGTTAACTCCTAGAAGGCACAACGGATTTTAAGCTTAATACAACAAGACTGGCCTAAGTACCAGTTATGAATAGCAAAGCGTTTATGCAAGCTAGGAGCTATAAGGGAAATAAGCTTAATTATGGAGAAATGAAACACGAGTTTACATTACATTAAGCTCAAAGAAAAAGAACTGTTAAATTTATTGATTACAAAGGAATAAATTTAATGTTACATTTCAAAGTGATTTCAAAATAAAGAGATCGCACTCGCTCACTCAGAAGCTAACCTCTTAAACCTAGGAAAATACGAAAAGGAAATACTGGTCAATGTAGCGTATCACCAAGGAAGGGTGGGGGCCTGGAGAACTGTAGTCTAGTTGAGTCTGGGTGCTAGAAGACCTCTCTCACCCTCACTACTGGAGCACAGAACCACACTCTGTCACGACATATAAAGGACTCATTCAATTACGATGTGTGGGGTAGGATGCCCAGGCGAGCCGGAAGAAGGCGTGGCCAACGGTTGAGGCAAGCAGGGACGAACAATATAGAAGCAATAATATCGCTCAGTAGAGCACTTAATGACGTGCGTTAGAACGGTCACTTTTGAAACAGTGACGAATGTTTTGAAAAAATTATACCACCGAAATGGAGAGAGAAACGGTTAATTGAACGATACACGTGATGCAGTGAGTTTTCCACTAAAGTTAGTGGTTTCTCACAAAAGGAAAATGTCGCGAATTTGATTCGTGACAGAGGGCCTCCCAATCCGCAGCTCCAAAATGCCACAAACGACGTTTCTTTGGAGTGTCCACAAGCCGTACTAGAGCGATAGGACAGATTAAGGTGATAAGGTTGTGATCAGAGAAGCCCAACGGAAAGAAAAGATTAACATTGCAAGCAGAACGATTAGTAGTAAGGAAGAGGTCAAGTATGTTGGAGCTCTCTCCAAGGCGGTCAGGGATACGGGTAGGGTGCTGTACAAGCTGCTCTAGGTCATTAAGGATAGAAAAGGTGTAGACTAGTTCACCAGGTGGATTAGTGAAAGGAGAGGAGAGCCAAAGGTGGTGCTGAAGAGTGAAATCTCCTAAAATGGAGATTTCAGAGAAAGGAGAAATGGATAGAATGTGTTCCATCGTAGAAGTAAGATAGTCAAAGAATTTTTGATAGTAGAATTAGGAGATAAGTAAACAGCGCAGATATATTTAGTCAGAGAATTACAGGAAAGCCGAAGCTAGAGTGTAGAGAATTCAGAAGAATCGAGTCCTGGAACACAAGAACAAGATAGGTCGTTGCATACATATACTCAACATCCACCTTTGGCTTTGAAATGAGTATAGGGAAAGTAGGAGGATACAGAAAAGGGTTTGCTGTCAGGTGCCTCAGACAGCTGAGTGTCAGTTAGAAAAAGAAGGTGAGGTTTAGAGAAGGAGAGGTGGTGCTCAACAGAGCGAAAGTTAGAGGAAAGGCCGCAAATGTTATAGAAATGAAGAAGAGAGTCAGACAATGGTTCCAGGCAGCTCGAGTCATCACTGGGAGAGGGGCGGAAGGTGGGGGCATTTATGGTCCCCTCCCCCCTGGGGACTCCGAGGCCACATGTAATGCTGCCATGATTTTTTAATTTTGGGAAAGGAAGTGAAGTGTGTATTGTGCATGTAGTTTGGTGTTGATAGTTATAGAAACTTGTATTGGAGAGCATGCTGGCCTACTCTCTGTGTTACTGAGACACTAAAAAAGTTCAGCAAAGGGGGATGGTCGGGACCTAGTCCCGAGGGCTGATGAAACGGGAGCTCCAGCTCTCCCTGTCATCAGCTTTCCATCCACTTTGGGAGTTCTGCCCTGCTCAACTGGTGTTGCTCACCTCCCTCTCCCTTGTTGCCTTCCCCTTTCATCATCATCTATCCCTTGGTGTCCAAGCCTCTCGATGTCCAAGACTCTCCGGCAGGAGAGTCTCAGTAGGATCTTTGCTCTCAACTCTACAGCTTCAGCAGTCTACTATACAAATGGCTCAGTCTCTTCTGATGGTTCAGTGGGGGTGGCTTTTGCTTCTGGGAAACATACAGAATTCTGGCACATCTCCATGGGGGTCTCTGCCTTTCAGGCTGAGCTGGTGGCACTCCTCGGCGCCTTGCGCCACGCCTATAGATATCAACATTAACGAGTCGTTTTACACACTGACTCACTCTCCTCCCTTCAGTGCCTGGAGTCTTTCTCCCTCATATCCCACCGGTTTTTACTCACCACTATCTATACTGCTTCTTCCCTCATCCTGCGGCAGGATGGCTCGGTGACTTTTCACTGGGTCCCTGGGCGTGTTGGGCTTGGGAGAAATGAACTGGCGGACACAACCACATGTGCAGCAGCACCTTCCCTGTTGTCACGTTTCCGTTCCGCCCTTGTGCCTCCCGAGTTCTCTCGGTGGTGGCAAGCACTACCTCCAGGCGTACTATAGACGACCATCAATTTTGTATTGCCTAGGGCTAGCGCTCAGCTGCCTGGTATGCAACAACCACATTTTATTCTCCTCTTTCGGTACCGACTGGCCTACCTAACTACATCCGAATCCAGTGCCTCCGCCTGGGCTTCCTGTGCTATCGCCAAGTTGCTGGCTTGGAGCCTGAACTGTGTCCCTGTTGCTATGCACGGTCTGCCAAACCCCTCTGCCATTACCTGCTTGACTGCCCGGCCACCGTCCCACTTCGTGCACGGATTGACGGGGGCTTTCCTCATTCTGTCATTGATGTCTTTGATGCGGCTCGGGTCGTTGGCAGTGCCCTCTACCAGAGGCTGTTACACATTGTGCGAGATTACCCCCCTCCTCCCTAACTGCCTTTCACTCCATGTCTTTGTCCTAGGACATACTCCTATGGTTTTTTTATTTTTATTTTTTCTGTTTTGTGGTGTTTTCTTATCCTGCTTTCCTCTGACGGGCTGTCAGTTTGCCCGTGCCCCACCAAGTGTGGGTAACTATTTAACAACAACAACAACAACAAAGGAGAGACTTTTCGAATGTATGGATTGGGTGTAGCCTTCATTAACCCTTGCACTGCTTGGAGACTGTTTGAGCTAAATACATTCTTCTCGTTGTAGCAAGAATTAATAATAAATTGTTTTAGAATGAAGGTATTCAGTATTTACATGGATTCCACAATGGCTTTCATATCCATATACTGTAGACAGATCTTGGAAATGTACTGAAATTCTAGAACTTTGTTTAAATCTAGAAAAACGTCAAATTACAGAACTAAGAAGCTTACAACAGAGTTGCTTATAGCTAATCATTTTTTTTTTCTTTCATTTGGAAATTGTGTTGTGAAATTCAGCTGTCTAAGATGCAAAAACTGCAAAATTTCTCTGTACAGGTTGTCATTGGACTTGGTAAAAAGCGTGACCATACTACTTCCTTTATACATCGGCGTAATGGTTCGTCATAAGTAAGATCTCGTGTGAAATCAGTATTTTAACAGCAATATATACCTGGTATTATATGACCCTGAGTACTCGGCTTTCAGGTAGCTGGCAAAGTGGATCTACAAAAAAGTAAACATCAGACAAATCTCTGATTTCTAAGAAAAAAAAAAATCATTAAGTGCAGATCACTGGCGTACCCAGGCTCACTGTGCTGGAACAAACTGCCTGCCACATTTAGTATCATCCCTAATTACTTTGACATAACTTGTCGTAAATGCTTGTCTCTCAGCATTAGAACTTGGCTGTTCCTTATTTTAATCACATGCTGTGTAAAATTAATATTTTTATACAATTATTTACAATATATTTGTAATCCCATGTGTAACAATAAACATGTAATTGCTTGGAATTCAGATTTCATTATTATTATTATTATTATTATTATTATTACAATTATTATCATTGCAATGTTATTATTATTATTATTATTACTATTATTAATACTATTATTATTGTTACTATTATTATTACTATTATTAATATTATTATTATAAATTTATTACTATGCTACTACTACTACCACTGCTACCACCACTACTACTACTACTACTTTTCCTCAACCCCTTCTTTCCACCTTCCTAATTCTCTCCATCGTTTCTTCATTATTTCCCCGCCTCGGTTCCTTGAAATTATTATTATTTTGCATACTTCCCTCTTCTCTTCTCTCCCTCTCCTTCATTCCCTCATTATTTCTTTACCTCAGCCCCTCGCTCAATATTTTGCTCTCTCTCTCTCTCTCTCTCTCTCTCTCTCTCTCTCTCTCTCTCTCTCTCTCTCTCGACCCGGAAGTTATTATAAATCCATTTTGTGCAAGGAAAGGACGTAATATTTTTGTTATTGTTGTCATGTTTTTCCTCTTGATTTTCTTTCCATGCCTCCCCCCCCCCTCTCTCTCTCTCTCTCTCTCTCTCTCTCTCTCACGTTTATATTGCATTTTCCTCTTTGTTATTTTACAGTCTTATTATTTTGGCATTTTTCATTGAATATGCAGTGTCTCATTTTGTTTTTCCTCTCTTTTCTGTTCCCCTGTTCACCTACTTATTTCCGAGTCAGCTTTTTTCCTGCAATTTTATTCATTTTTGTTGTTTATAATTACAGTTTTAACAATACTCTTTATCGTACTTAATATTTGCCTAGTGTCTTGTCTCGATATTTTGCTATTATCTGTTTTGTAGTTGTTTTTTTTTCCTGTTTTATGAGGTGTTTTTGTTCACGTACTTTTTTCCTGGTTTCTTTTTTCATCTTTTATTTAATGTGTATTTTTGTCAGTGCTTTTCCATGTTGCCTGTGAGGTGGAGGTGTGTAGGAGGAGCAGGGGGATTAGAGAGAGAAACAAAGAGAGAGAGAGAGAGAGAGAGAGAAGGGGGGGAGGAAGAATGACGAGGATAATGAAAAAGAAGAGAAAAGACGGAGGGTATGGAGTAAACTTAAGGAGCTATAAAGAAAAGAAGGAAAGAGGGTGGAAGAGGGGGAATGTAAGCGAGGAGCCAGAGAGAAGAAACATGAGTAAATAACTGCATTAAAGGACGGAAAAGTAAAGGATAACCAAGACGGAAGAAAAGATGAAGGAGGAGGAGAAGGAATAAAGAAGGGGGGAAGGACGGAAGCGTGAGACAAGAAAAATAGGAAGAGGAATAAAGAAAGAAATAGGGACATATACGTGCGACAAGGAAACTAGGAAAGGGAAAGAGAGGACGGTAGGGGAACGGAGAAGGAGAGAAAGGAGATGGAGGAAAAAGAGTAAAGCGAGGGGGAAAAAACGGAATGGGAAGAGGAAGGAGGAAGGAAAAATAAGAGAGAGTAGAGATTAAAGTGAGTGAGAAGGCGATGAAAACTAAAAGGAAGGAGGAGGAGCGAGAGAATGGAAAATAGATAACAGGATTGAGAATGTGAGAAGAATAAGAATGACGGGAGGAGGAGGAGAAGGAGGAGGAGGAGGAGGAAGGGAAAAGAAGACTAATGGGGACAAGAAAGGAAGGAGAAGGAAAGGGTAAAGGAGGAGGAGGAGGAGGAAGGGAAAAGAGGACTAATGGGGACAAGAGAGGAAGGAGAAGGAAAAGGTAAAGGAGAAGGAGGGAGGAAATGAAGAAAATAGGGATAAGAGAGAGAGGAAAATCAAATAATCATGGAGGAGGAAGGATGAAATGAAGACTATAGGAAAGAATGATAACAGGAAGCAATGATTGAATGAAGTTGGGAATGAAGGAGAAAGGAAAAGATGAGAGTTAGGATGGAGGAGGAAAATTAAAAGACGACGAAGAGAGAAAGAAAAGAGGAGGGAGGGAGGAAGGAGACAAGAAAGAAAAATGGAAGGTAAAGAAAAAAGAGACAAAGTAGGTATTAAAAACAATCGAGACGAAAAGAAAAATCGAGATGAGAGAAGATGTAGAAGAATAGGGAGGAAAAGAGAAAGGTTATGGGGGATGTGGAAGAGAGAGGAGCAAAATGGAGGAAGAGGAGGTTAAAGGGATGAGGAGGTGGAGGATGAGGAGGGAAGCAAGGGAACCCAGACGAGAGAAGTAAAGGATGAGGAGGAGAGAAGGAGAAAGGAGGAAGACGAAAATAAGGCAAGAGAAGCATCAAGAATATTACTTTCGTCTCCCTTGATTAACTTGTAATCCTCCTCTCCCACCTGTCTCCTGTTCCCTTCCTCCCTCCTTCCCTCCCTCCTTCCCTGTCTTCTCTCCCTATTTCCTTGCCTCCTATCTCAGTCCGTCGCTCTGCTTTCCATCCTATCTCCATCACTGCCTTTTTCTCATGTTCCCTTTCTTCTCTTCCTGTCTCACTCCCTCCCACCCTCTTGTTTCCCTTTCCCTTTTACGTTTCCCTTTTCTTTCATTCCATCGTGTCTCACTTTCTATTTTCCTTTCCCTCTCCCTGTGTGCCTTCCCTTTCCCTCCGTTCTGTCTCCCTCCCTCCCTGCTGCCTCCCTCTCCCTCCCCGTTTTTTATATCTGTTCGTCCTTACCTTCTCCCTCTCTTTTTCAGTTCTCCTTTGGTCTCTCCCTCTCCTCCGCTCACTCTTCTCAGCCTTTCTCCTTCTTACTCTGTTTACTCCTGTTGTCGCTGTTTCTTTCAGTTATCTTCCATGCCCTGTTTCTCCCTATCTTCTCACACTCTTCATCTCCTCGTTTCAGTCATATAACTTCTTTTATCATTATCTTCTCCATCAGCTTTCACTTACACTTTTTCACTTTAGTTTCCATCCTTTCTGTTGCTATTTTCATTTTCTCCATCTCCGTTTTTTCCTCTGACTCGTCGTCCTTTCTTTATTACTTACTCTCCTTCGTGTTTTCCCCTTCTTTCACCTTTTCCTTCACCACTGTCGTCTGTTATATTTCTCTTCGTATCTGTTTTCCTCTGTCGGTCTCCGTACCCTTTTTTCTTCTTCCTTTCCTTTTCTCTCTTTCGCTTTCCTTTACCCTCCTCCCGCTCCCTCGCTCAGTTGTATTCTTCATCTCTCTCATTTTTACTTTTTCACTCATTCTCTTGTTTGCAATACTTTCCTATTTAGTATTTATTATCCTTGAACAATTTATTCCTCCTCCTTCCTTTCTTCTCTTGTACCTTCTTCTTCCATTCCCTTCTCCCCTTTCTTGGCGTCTCTATTTTGTTTCCTATATTCTGTATGTGACTCATCTTCATTCTCTCTCTCTCTCTCTCTCTCTCTCTCTCTCTCTCTCTCTCTCTCTCTCTCTCTCTCTCTCTCTCTCTCTCTTTTGTGCTCCTTCACTCTCTCTCCCTCTCTCCCCCCCTCCTTCTCTCCCTGCTGTGATCCCTCCTCCCTTGGGGACGAGGGTGGGAGGAACTAACTCAACAGGTAAACTCCGGGTACAAATAATCTTGCAGGGAGGAAGGGAGAAAACAGAGAGAGAGAGAGAGAGAGAGAGAGAGACGTGAATGAACCATCTCGTTGGCATTGATGTCGTTGTGGTACTTCTCTAGGGATTTAATTTTCGTGTTACACCTTAATGTCCTCTGCATATAAGGTAGACATTCTTAGTATGAGGACGGTGCTGTACCTATAGTATATGATAGGACGTTAATTCTTTCAGTACGATGACATATTGCTTAGTGATTCATGCAACGGTCAAGTTTACTCCACGTCATGACAAGGTTAATGAAGACCGGGTTAGCGCGTCACATCAGAAGGTCCCTAAACTGAGGTAATTCGTC